>NC_088929.1:3512500-3632500 GCF_038396675.1 Hydra vulgaris | reverse complement strand
AGTTTGGCTTTGAAACTCTGCAAATTTTAGAAATTTTTCTTGTAAGATGTTTTTATATAATATTGAATTATTATGGTTTTTTTTGAGATCGTCTAGTGTTTCTGACATGAACTTTTAATTTACAATGGCCATGTTTCTATCATATTCTGTAGGCGTCGTGTCTGTACAGAATGTAACAGAGTTTTAATTAGTAGTAAAATAGTAATGCTGTCAAGTTTTTCAGTTTTATGAACTAGATAATAAAATCAATCTAAAACTTTTCAACAAAATAAGTTTTTTTTTTAAACATTATAAAAAAAAACTTATTTTATATATATATATATATATATATGTTTTTTTTTAAAAAGTTTTTCTGTGAACGTAATGTTGTTTACTTCATTCGATATAATTTTCTTAAGGATAAAAGTTACTCATGTGACGTACGCTTTTATTATTGTTGGTTTAGTTATAAAAAACTTGGAAAACTGTGATTTTTACGCGGTAAACATTGGACAACAGTGGCTGTTTCAAAGTCGCCCTTTTTTAAGTGACCGTAGAACCTTAAAACATAGTTTTTTTGTTATGAATTTCCAAACTAAAATAGCTTAGTACTAATATATTATAAAAAAATACATAAAACTTGAAATTTTCAAAAAAAGAACATCTGTGGTTTTACCTATGAGGTCTTCATATATATATATATATATATATATATATATATATATATATATATATATGTATATATATATATATATATATATATATATATATATATATATATATATATATATATATGTATATATATATATATTTATATATATATATATATATATATATGTATATATATATATATATGAAGACCACACAGGTAAAACCACAGTAAACATGATATATATATATATATATATATATATATATATATATATATATATATATATATATATATATTTATATATATATATATATATATATATATATATATATACACAGTAAATATGATATATATATATATATATATATATATATATATATATATATATGTATATATATATATATATATATATATATATATATATATATATATGTATATATATATATATATATATATATATATGTATATATATATATATATAAGACCACACGGTCTTCATATATATATATATATATATATCATATTTACTGTGGTTTTACCCGTGTGGTCTTCATATATATAATTTACTTATATAATTTAATATATAATTTAATTATAATTTATAATTTGTTTTTTAAGCGCAAAACGTAAGACTGCTGTCAAAGAAGATCACATAAAATTAAAGTTCAGATGTTTTACAAATCAAATCCATAAATGTTTTTGAGTCGCCCGCACAAAGTCCAGATATAAATCCTTTCAAAAATTTATGGTCAATTATTGATAAACAAATAGGTAATTATCACTTAAAGTGAAAAGAATAATTCGAAACTGCTGTTACAAAGGCTTGGGATGAAATAAGTTGTGGTATTGCAAAAATATTAGTGAAATCTATGCTAAAACGTTTAAATGCTATTACAAAAGCTAAAGGAGGTCACAAAAAATAATAATTCTACCATAAGTCTTCTTAATAAATTATTTATGCTATGTGCCCCATTTTTTTTTCCAGAGAATTTAGTCAAACAATTGATATGTTCACTTATTATTAAATATATTTTATATTTAATAATAAGTGAACATACTGGATCATTTGAATCTTGCAGGAAGCCAACACTCAAGCGTCTCAAAGGTGCAAGAGTATAAAGAGTAAGAGGCTCTATATGTGAAATATATGCACCATAATTATCTAAAGCTATTTTTATTGCTTTCCACTTATAATCCAGCCAGCGAATACCGTATGATATAGTTTGAACAATCAATCATGAAACGGAAAAAAAAATCAAATTTAAAATCAAGGGGAACGATGTTGTAAGATTACGCTGCTTGCTTTTCAAGCAATATTAATCTCGTATTAAAAAAATTAAAAATTTTCTACTTCTTGGATTAGCAGTAGAACTCTGTCAATTAAGAAAAACAGTGCAAGAAGTCATTGCAATATTAAACAAGGTAAGGAAACACAACTCATTGATCATCAGAGTAAATTGGGCGGGGAAGGTTATAAAAATATAATAATGAAAAATACTGATATTGGAACAGAGCTGCAAGAAATGGTCAAAAAAGATCGCGATTCACTTAAGAAGAAATTCAATATAGTTTATTACTTGGCCAATTTTCTGATTTTCCTGATTTGTTAGAGCTATTTAAAAAAAATGGCGTTTATCTTGGTAAAAACTACTAAACTAATCGAGCCGCTGGTATTTTTACAGGTTTTGATCTTAATTGACCATTGACCAAATCGCTAAAGATTGTTTAAGAGATAATTTTATAAAGTTGAGATATTTTTCAATATTAAGTTAAGGCAGTTGTGGTATTGTGACTAATTCTTGTTCAGATGCAAACAAGAATTTGTGTATACACAGTTTTATTTGAAGGCAGTCCATGCATATGTGATCATGCATTAAACTTTTGTCAGAAAGTTTAATGCATGATCACACATGCATGATTGATTGTTCAAAAACAGTTAACTTAGAGTGGTTATCTTTAATTTTAGATAAAAATAATGATGCCATATTTTTAATATTTAGTCACTTTGTCTACTACGCTTACAATTTAATATATTGTAATTTCATTCAAGTTTTTTTGCCTTTTCAATTTGCTTAAAATGATTGTAAATTGGATAATTATTTTACAAATTAAAACCATTAAAGTCTCAAAGCCATAGGTATGTAATAGTTTTATTTATTTTATAACCCTTTAAACCTTTTACTACCATCTTAACCCTTTACTTTACTTTTACTTTACAACCATCATATGAATTTTGCAGACTAACTATTACTTACTGCCATTGTCAATTAAAATTAATACCACGCTGGAATATTATGGCAAAGTTATGTATTATAAGTGTTATAAACAATATTATTAATTTTTTCTATTATATTTTTGTTTATGGTATCATTAGTATAATTTGAGTGGAGGAGCCGTATCTCTAACCACTAGTTTCATCATTTGAGCGGTAGGGAAGGGGGGTATCTCTGACCACAGGTACAGGTTAAATTATTTCTATATTTTAATATAGAAAAGATTATAAAATCAGCGATTGCAACCTAACTAAATTTATCCACCCTTGTTTCTAAAGTTTCATGCTTCTAGTTTTTACTTCTCGAATAACACGCGTTAATTTCAAAATCGATCAATGAAAATTATATTGAAGTTAAAGCTGCCGTACCACTAATGTCAACGTTTTTATATATTTGTAAACACTTTACAAGTTGGTAGTGTGATAAAGTTGGTGGTTTGATGTACCTTAGATTTAGCTGATATTTGATGCACTTTATTTAAAAAAATTTTATTTCCTTAATTCTTTTTATTATGACATTTTGTATTTGAATCATGTACTTGTATTTTTTTTTCTATGTGTTTGTATTTATCTAGCTAGGAAAATACATTATACAGTTGAATACAACTGTTAATCTAGCTAAATTAACAGCTATTTCATTCAAGTAATATTTTAAACATGTAAGTTATGATAGTCTTAGTGAAATTAGTTATATTACATTTTTAAGATCCATAAAAACTTAGTTCACGCTTTTTATGAATCTTAAATATAAAGAAAAACTTTAAATACCACAAATATTACCGGATTTTTCAATTCGCAATCACTTATTTTGACCCTTGTCAATCATTTTAAAATGGACTTATTTTAGATTTACAAAATGTGTTTATGATTGAAGTAGGATTTTTCAATTTATTAGGATTTTATTTTAAAAATAGAAAAAGGAATGTGCAAAGAAAATACGTGAAATCGGAAGTTTCCCAGCAGATGCATATGGAAAGCATCACAAAACAGGAACCAAGCAGGTGACAACAAAATAAATAAAAATGTTTAAATGTTTAATCATATTGTCCTTATTTTGTTTGTATTCGATTTATAATTTAAATATGAAATTTTTAAATAATTTTCTAATAATATAATAAAAAAAAAAGTTTAAAAAAGTTTGTTTTTTTTCCTAAATTCTTTTTAACTTTTTTACTTTTGTTTTTTCTTTTTTAAACAAAATAATTTAATAACACTTACTTTTACAAGCTTTGGAACAAGTTAAAAATAGCCAACGACTAGTTAAACAAGTACAGTCATGTGAATTAAAAAGCATTGGTTCAATTTATAAGTTTTTTAGAACAATAGGAAAAGCTGATTAAGAGAAAGGAAGAATTTGTAAAAGGTCATGAAGCAATTCTAGACTTAATGAATGTTCTTGAACAAAGAAAACATTAAGGTTTATTAAATACGTTTAAGCAGATTTTGTTTTTTGTTTTTCATACTTGGAAATTAATAAATTTTTTTGGATAAATGATTTGGTACACTTGCATCTACATTTTCAGTCAGTCTTAAAAATATAATAATTTTCATGAGGGTACTGCTCTAAAACTCAGCTTGATGGTTCCTAAACTGGCTATTTTAAACTTTCTTAACTCTGCAGTACCTCTTAGAAAGGATAATTCCATCATCAATTGTAAAATTTTAGAGTTTTGAAATTGCTAGGAGGCTTAAGGATGGTGTGCTGTTATTCTTTTTGGCGTGTGTTGCAGAGACCATATGATGAGTGATTTCTTACATTTATAGCTTGATTAGCAAGAATAAGGAAGCCTGTTGCTTAAGTTGTCAAGTATTATCTATATATGAGGTTTTACTAATAATTTCAAGATTATAGGATCAAAAATTACTAAACATAAAAAATCATTGTCATTGAATTATCTTTCTTTTATAAATATTTGTAGTCATTAAAGACATTTTTTATCATTCAAATTATATCTTTTGCCAAATTCACTAGTCTTAATTGCTCTAGGTGAGTTTAGTTTTAGCTGCTTCATCTTGAAATATCATGTTGAACTTCATTTCAGGGCCGCTTTCACCACAGGGCAACATGGGCTATAGCCCCAGGGTGAAAGCCTTTAGGGGTAGACAATTTTATTTGCGATATCTATGTTTTTTTATTCTTATTAGTTATTAAGTTATTACTCATTTATTTATGAGTTTTATAAATATTAAATTTTCATTTGATTAGTTTTGTACTTATTTTTAAATTAAAACCCTATCTTAAAATATTTAACTAATTTTTGTTTCTTCTAAATGTGCTGACAAACGATATTATAATAATATAGGATGTCTTAAACTTCGACAGACGGCTTGAATGTAAACAGTCCGCCTACGTATACTCGTCACCCGGGCGTATTTATTTATCTGAACGTAATTTGTATTATTTATTGAAAGATAGGAGCGTACAATGAGTCATTGATGCGTACCTTAATTAAGATTGCACAGCAAAAGTAAATTTGATTTAATTTCAGTATTTAGTATTTGTCGACTAAATAATGTGAATTAAAAGTTAAGAATCAATATATATATATATATATATATATACATATATATATATATATATATATATATATATATATATATATATATATATATATATATATATATATATATTTAACATAAGTATAACTTAGTTTAACAAAATTTTAACTAATAAACGAATTAACCCCTTAACCATCACCTAATTTTTATTCGCAATATCTACAGCGTCGGGTTAACTACAAATATCAGATATAGGAAACAGATATATTCAAAAACAATCTTAATATACATAAGAATCATAGCTAAACTTAATTTAAACTATGTGGACTTTAATAATGTAAAAAATTATGTTAATACAGCTTGATAATTATAAGAGTAAGACAAAACACAGCGTCCATCATTTCATTTGACACAGAATTAACAAAATTCATTTAGCTTTTCTTTAGAACTATTATAAACACAGTATATGTTATAGATGCCATCAAGCCAATCTCGTTTTTCGAAAGTTTTGTCTCGACGTATTTATTCATCATTAACGGTTAAAAGGTTAATATGTAATAATTTTAAACTGCCCATTTGAAAAAGATTTGAATTTTTATTAAAATTATAATCTTTTATTAAATCTAGTTATTCAAAATATTTCATATAAATTAATTTCTTAAATCACACACTTAAATTATAAATTTAATTTCGGTGTAATGTTTTAATAGTTCACTACATTTTTAATTTATACAATAACTAGTAAAGCAACCTTTACTTCGAAGCGTTAATTATAAATATATATCCAACTATATTATGTATATTCTATTATATTATTACATAAATAATTTTTTATTTTATTATGAAGGAAGACTAACCATGGAACATAAACGAAAAAAGTTATCTGGTTCCGCCAACCGTAAACTAAAAGAAGAGAAAGAAGCGAGAAGCTTTCCTGGAAAAAATGCCTACATTAACAAATTTTTTCAAAAAAGGCGATAAACTTTCTATGGATATTACGCAGGGTGAGCAAATCAAAAAAGGAAAAGAAAAAAATTAACAATAGTATGACAATAATGCCCAGCAATCAAATGTGAATGAAAAAGAAGAGGACCAGGCAAAACAACAATAGGACCAGGCGCAACAAAACCTGCAACAGCCACAGCCAGAAGATCAACAAAGAGAATATTTAGATGAATATGAGCTTATTAATATATTGAGTATTATTAATGCTGATTCTGCATTATGGGGGAGATTAAGAGAAGATAAAATTATAGATATAATGAAGAACATATCTAACGTCGAGGTAGATATTCAAAAACTAGACTTAAATGTAGTTAAATTCACAGAGCAGGTACGCAACAAAAATGATATTTTAAAGTCATTCACTAAACAGAAAACAACAAAAAAGAAACTGGCTTTTGTACCCAAATACTTCAGGAAAAGTTTATTGCATCCCTTGCAAACTATTTGGTAGTGGCAATAATCCATTTAGCGCATGTTTTAACGATTGGAAACACAGTGAAAAATTTCAGACCATGAAAATTCAGCCCTTCATAAAGAAAACACCCGTATACTTGTGAACAGATCTAAAGAAAAATTAGAATATTTTAAAAATTATTCTATTATATCAATGGAAAAAAATACAAGTTACTGAAAAAATACTTTAGAACGTATTGTTGAAGTCATAACATTTTTAATTTCGAAGGATTTGGCTTTTAGCCGAAAAAATCAAACTACTGGTAATAAACATAATGGGAATTATTTAGGGTGCTTTAAAAGTTTTAACAAAATTTGACCCCATTTTGCAACAACATATATTTAGTTTTGCAAATAAATCTACTTCAAACATTTCTTATTTATCTGCAAATATTTGCGATGAGTTTGTAAAAATATTGGTCAGAAATGTTAGACGTTTTATTATCACGGAGTTAAAAAACACAAAATGTTACTCCATTATAGTAGATTCGATCCAATATTTCCCATATGGATCAATTAACCATTGTTATATGTCATTAAAAATGGAACACTCGTTAAAAGCTTTTTTAAATTTACAGAAAATACTGGCCATAAGACTGCAGAAATGCAAGACTGTATTTTAAAGCTATTTTCTGATTTAGATATTAGTTTGCAAGATTGCTGAGGACAATCTAATGATTATGCCTCTAATATGTCGGGTATATATAGCGGCCTCCAAGCATGCATTTAATTTAGAAATAACCTTTTCAGCTGAATGCTGCGTACAAGCAGCTAAATTATTTTTATTTCTACAAAACTTATATAATTTCTTTGCTGCGTCAACATCAAGATGGGAAATTTTGAAAAATACTCTAATAGCAAAAATTGAAGTTCCCAAAAAATTTTGAGTTCACTGATTTCACTGAATCAGCTCTTGTTGACCAACTTCGCTGCTCACCAATAGCTGATTCAGTGGAAGCAATGGTTTCCGGCTATAAAAATTGTAAAGATAGTTTAAACAAAATTTTAAAAGATAATTTTCAAAAACCTGCAACAAAAGTTGAAGCTCAGGGGTCGTTAAATAAGTTCAACTCATTGGATTTTGGAGTAAAGTACTAGAAACCATAGGTAAAACAAATTTATCGCTTCAAAAAGTTGATACTACAATTGAATGTATTGTTACATTATATACTTCTTTAAAAAATTTGTACAATCAAAACAAAATATAGATTGATTTAACCTTTACAAATCAGAAGATATAAAAAAATATCTGATTGTGATGAATACAATCGGATCCGGAAAAGAAAACGATAATTCGACGAAAATGTGTCGGAAGAAGTACGAATCGATGCAAATGGCGAGTTTCGCTTAAACACATATTATGCTATTATTGATAAAATTCTAGCAGAAGTACAAAAGAGAAAATGCACATATAATAACATTAATTCAACATTTGGGTTTCTAATTAATTTAAAAAATATAATTGAAAATATAATTAGAAATAATGTAGCAAAGTTGTGCAAAATATATCAGACTGATTTAGAAAATAATTTCATTGAAGAATGACTTCATTTTAAACATAAGAATTTATTGGAAACTACCAAAAATAAATCAACCGCAGAACTAAGTTAAAGACAAAAATCGAGTTAAAAGTTGAATCAACATTTCCGTAACCACAGCACTGCGTATATTTTTAAATGTTGCCTCTACAAACTGCAGTGGCAAAAGATCATTTGCAGCAATCAAAAAAATAAAATATTACTCACGATCTTCTTTGGGACAAAGCAAACTCAATGGTTTAAGTATTTTATCCATTGATAGACATTTATTTTATAATTTAAATACTAGTGATATTATTGATTAGTTTGCTACAGATAAAGCTAGGAAAATAAAGATACAAGTTACATTTGTTTAGATTAATGTTTGCTTTTGTTTATAAATGTTGATTGATTGTACCTTTGACACTGCTGGTGCTAAAGCTTAAAACTTCTTCCAATCTCTTATTAAGCTAAAGTAAAGTTTTTTTTGTTAATTATTAAACATTAATTTTTATCAATGTACAGTAACAGTAATATATTTTTTTATTCATTATTAATTTAGTCCGGATATAACGAACTTTATTCTTTTTTTCTTTCAAAGTATAATGTAAAAATACACTATGGTTATAATTTTTTAAGTAATACAAAAGTCAAGGTTACAAAAATAAATTTGTTGACCAAAAAATTTTGTTGTTGTTTTTTCATTATTTTAATTTATTTTGTTATTTAACTATCTCAAATTAAATGAAACAACAATAACAAAAACTTTTGGTACTTGTATGTCAAAATATTACAATATCCAAGCAATTTTTAAAATTATATATATTTTTACTTTCCACGTTACTCCTTAGCTGGTCAAAACAAGAAATCTTTGAACTGTTTACCGAGTTGTTAATGTAAAATTAACGACTGTTTTTTTTAGGAAACAAAAACGATTAACCGGTTGCGGTTCCATCCGTTGCCAAGGCCTGTTTCATACGCTCTGGGTGAATCAGTTATTACTATCCCATTCAATTTTTTTTCTGCATTTTGTATATTGTATGTATAATATTAGTATCTAAGCATATTTATTGTGGTTTAAAAAAGTGAATGTAATAAACAAAACAGCACATAAAAACAAATTTAGTTAAAGATACATTTTTATAAATAGTTTTATTTTATTAAGTTTTTATTATTTTTTACTTTTTATTCATATTTGTTGCGAAATATGAATTTTACAAATGTCTATATTGCGTTTATGTATAGGAAACCTCAAACAAATTTAAAATTAAATTGAAAAATTAAACTCTGATGAATTTTGTATAGTTTTAAACTTAAGGACGTTCAAGTTTGGTTTCAAAGCTTACTTAATTATATAGAAATAAATGAAGCATATCTTTATTATTATTATTATTATTATTATTATTATTATTACTATTATTATTATTTTTATTAATATTATTAATAGAATTGTTATCTTTATCGCTAGTATTATTATTATTTTGATTATTATTACCAATAACTGGAGTTTTTATTATTATTGTTAATTATTATTACTGATACTTATATTACTATATTATTTACAATGTTGTTACTGTATATTATTACAATCTACTTCTCTTTTGTTGCTATATTTTAATAAGGTATATAAAGTCTTTTATTCTAGATAAAGTATAAAAGTAATTTGAATTTTGTCCTAAATTTATCAAACTTCTTACTTAATTATTATTCCAAAATTTTTTCGTTTAAGTACTGTACTGTTTCACGTTTTTTTTTGTTTGTTTTTTTAATTTTTTTTTAATTTTTTGTTTTTAGTTTTTTAGTTTGGTCTTTTAGTTTCTTATTATGGTGTTTACTTAAATTAGTACTTGTACTATATGTAAATATTCAATGAAATGTAAAATCTATATCAGAATACATTTGATTTGATTTGATTTAGAAATTTATTTATCAAATATTTATTGAAAATTAAATATTTTTTTCCAAAATCTTGAATACTAAAATTGTATCCTTTATAACAAAATGATTTATAAAAATTTAACCACTAGTACCAACAAGGTGTGCTGTTTGAAATTTTAAATAATTTAATGCGTGACGTTTTCTTTGAGAACCTTTAAATGCACATTTGCATGGTTGAATAAACAATTAACTTACCAGCCTGCTTAAATTAGTATTTCAATTATTTCTAATATAGAACAAGCAAAATAAATTATGTTAATAGAATAACTAAAAACTGCATAATTAGGTGTCAAGCTTTTATGGTCCGAGAAAATTACATCAATTGTAAACATTTTACCATAGGAATGCAAAAAATATTTATATAAAAAATGATTGTTATAGATGTTTTAAAAAATATTTTTGATAAGGTAGTTATTATATGATTTTTTTTATTTGTACAACAATTTAAGGATAATTTAAGCTTACAAAATATTCCATTTGAGTTCGTTCTAAGATAAAGTAATTTTACAAATACCCTATAAAAATATGATATAGTTTAATATGAGTGCATTAGATTGTCTTTTAATGAAACTCAATTTCTTTTATTTTCATAAAAGTGCAGGCTCAAATAAATGCATAACACATATAGTGACTGTTTATATATACATATATATATATATATATATATATATATATATATATATATATATATATATATATATATATATATATATATATATATATATATATATATATATATATATATATATATATATATATTAGTAGAAAATCACTTAACAAAATTTTTTTTTTTTTTTTGTTAAGTGATTTTCTACTAATATATAATTGCTCTGTTCTTTTAAGAACATTGAGCACTCTATTGTGTAGAATACTTTTTAAAGTTGTTTAAATATATATATATATTTATATATATATATATATATATATATATATATATATATATATATATATATATATATATATATATTTATATATATATATATATATATGTATACATAAATTTAAAGCATAACTTAAATTGTGGTTACATGGTTTGCTTTAGAATCAAGAGTTCTCTTATTGGATGCCTGCTAACGCTGTTTTTGTTAAATAAAGCATGCCTGAACTTTCTAGCTAAATGTTCATCCGCGGCGTTCTGTGATGCGACCATTTGGTCTTCTTGAAGCACTTTAAAAAACCACACAAAAAGTGTGCATGTAAACTGTTTTTTTAAATACACTTTGATCTAGTTTAATCAACAATAAAAGATCAAAACTTTAAAGTCTTATACCCAATCTCTTAAGGTAACCAATTTGAATTTGGATATGTTTAATTTAAGGCTCTAATAACAGTATTTTTTTTTTTAATTAAAGTTATTTGATACCAAAAAAAAATGAAAATTTTTTTTTTCTTATATGGAAATAACCTCATCAACAAAATATATTATTTTGTAGTGGTCTACAAAATGGTATTATGTTAAATATATTATTATACATATAAAACTTTTGTTTTTGGTTGTAGTAACTTTATGATCATATGAAATTGCTTGTACTGATGCAGATCAACAAAAAATCACTTTAACTTAGGTGTTAATTTATCTTTCGTAATCAGTAAACGTTAGACACTATATATTTCTTAAATTGAAAAGCACTACTATTTTTGGGACAGAAAGGCAAAATAAAAACATCGTTACATTTTTGAAAAAATTAACTGCATTTGACATCAAAATCTATTCGCGTCAATGCTTAGAAATTCGTCCATATCAGTCAAATATATCAAAAAGCGTAACTACAAACAATTGGCGCAAATACTTCTAACCAAAAAAATTAAAAAAATTAAAACAATTCTATATAAATATGACCTCTATGCCATTCATTAGCAACTCCGCATAAATATTGGTCGTCAAAAAAAAGTTATGGGATTGACTATTATTAGGGAGTTTTGTCACGTGACATTTTTTTGCGGAAAAAAATCGTTAATATATTTTTGAAAAACTTCGTCCAAAATACGCCAGAAATGATTTTATGTAGGTGTTGAAGAATAAAAACCCACTTATGAAAATAAAGAGTATATACGTACATGTAGATGTTATTTTTTTTAGAAAAGGTTGTACTAAAATAATTTGTTTGGGGACGACGGTTTGGTTTAGAATTGATAAAGTTATTTAGTTTTAAATCTTTCAGTTTTGTTAAAATACAAGTAAGTTAAAATAATTCTTTCGTCCCCACGTAAAAACAAATTCTGCAATTATTTATTAAGTTTTTTTTTTGTTTTTTGTAGTCTTATAGGGTGGGTTTTTTGTTTTCTAAGTAAAGATTATTATAATTTCCCCCGTCTTTAGATATTTTTGGTAAATTTGCCGTTTCTTCTTTTACTTGACTAAAGATTTTTGCACACGTTGAATTCAATATTTTATATAGCTGAGATTTTATTATAAATTTGTACTAAAGGTATTCTAAAGTGAGTTTGTTTTGTGTTGTTAATGTGGTTTTTGCTAACCATTTGGTAATTGAATCACAGCAGTTTATCAGTAAGTCTTATTTGTAACTTACAATTTTCTTTTTATACAATTTACTTAGTTTTTAAGTTTATATATATATATATATATATATATATATATATATATATATATATATATATATATATATATATATATATATATATATATATATATATATATATGTACACACATATATATATATATATAATACATATATAAATATATATATATATATATATATATATATATATATATATATATATAATAAGTAAAAGACTTAAAATAATATATTTATATGTTTATATATTTTTTCGAATTGATGACTAGAAAATCTTTATTTATTTAGATAAAATGATAATTGAAAGTATTTATGATTGGTATTTGGCTTTAAAAGATACATCTTATGATGCAATATATTGTAGATATTGTGTGGATTTTAAAGTTGAACTGTTCTGCTGCAAGAAAGCTTCAGCCAAAAAGATAAATAGATTAGTTGACACCATCAGAAAATTAAAGAAACAACGAAAAAATAAAAAATTAGCATTGTTATTAGGTAAAGCCTTTTTTCCACCTGTGGCAAATTTTTCTGATAATACAGTGAATGCATCCGAAATTCTTAAAGAAACAAAACTGATAAGCGAAAACAAAAATAATATTGCAATTAAAAAATAGAATGTTTATGTCTAAGTTTTCAATTCTTGAAAACTTAGACATAAACATTTCTGAATTAAACGAAAAAATGAAGCTGCAAAAAAAAGTGAGTAATTTAAAAGTTATTTTGCAAAATAAAACCAACTATATTAATGACAACAATATGAAAGATGTTATAAGTTTAGAGAAGGAAGTTGTTTCGTTATATAGTAAGACAAACATTTTAAAAGAGGAGAATCTAGAACTTCAAAAATTGGTTTTTTTGCTGGATGATGACGAAGTAATAACATTTGAAGATGGCAGATACAGTGATGACATTCGAGAAACAATAATGAAACTTCTTTCAATGAACGTGAGTATGAATAGTGTCAACGAAGTCATAAAAGTAGTTTTAAACAAACTAGCAAAAAAGAACATATCTAGACTGCCATCAGCCGCTGTAAAATGTAGGTTAATGCAGGAAGCTTCAATTTTAGGTCAGTTTCAAGTTGCGGAAGCAATGCTTGAAAATAATTTGATAAATAAAAACTCTAATATAGGCAATTGTTTGCATGGTGATGGTACTCAGAAATACCATAAGCATTATCAAAACTTTCAAATTACTACAATTAGTGGGAAAACTTTATCTTTTGGTCTGTCAGAAGTGGTTGGCAAAGATGCAGCAACTGTTTTGCAAAACTTTACTAATATAATAGGTGACATTTGTGACGTTGTTAGCAACTCAGCTACTGAAAAAGAAATTAATTTTGCTAAACTAATAACATCAATAAAATCAACAATGTCTGATCTTTCTTCGGTTAATCCTCCTTTTAACTCACATTTAAAAACATTAAGGGAAAAACTTTTGCCTATTGCAATTAGTAACTGGGATTTCCTTTCCTCAAACGTCAAAGACAATATGAAGGACATGAGTAATTTTTTCTGTAAACTTCATTTGCTTGCTAATTTTGCTTCTGAAACTGATAAAGTTTTAAATTCTTTTGAAAAAATTCTTCTTCAAAATGATTTTGAAACTGTTTTTGCTTTTAGTGGTAAAGAATGTGGTGCTGTACGGTTAGTTTGTACTACATGTAAGGCATTTCATTCAAGGGGTAGTGAGGAAGCTGGTGTTGCATCATGGTTTAATTCTTTTCTTTCCTCTCGTAACGATAAATCTTATTTTGTTCCATTTATTGGAAATCGATTTAATATTTTGTATTACAATGCAGCTGCCCTATACTATCATAAGGATTCTATAACAGAATTTCTTAATGCTTGGCCTAACCCTAATAATTTATTAAAAGCAATTAAGGAAGATATCACAAATCTTGTATTCATTGCTGAAGTTCGTGCATTAGGTATTATTGACAAACTACTTACTGGTCCAATGTGGAGAATTATCGAATTATTTTAAACCCCTACCGACTTCACTTGAAAGTTAGACTTTCATCTCTTTGTATCGATGCATCTTCTTTCTTGTTTGCTAATGAAAATTTTTTTGAGGATACCAATCTTCTTCATCAAGATGTGGTTTACACCAAGCTGTTTGAATGCACTCAAAATGATGAGTTTGATTCTTTAACTGTTCAATCACTTGAAATTATTTTCCACTCAATTCTTGTTATTTTGGAACGTCAGTGTGCTGATCAATTACCAGGTGGTAAATATTGGAATCCATCTAATTCTGTTTCTGAAGCTGCTTCTAATGCCCCTGTCACTAATAAAGCATCAGAAAGCGACTTTGCCATTTTGGATTTAATGGTTCGCACAAAACCCAATGCAAATGTTCAAACTATCCAGGCTTTGACAATGTGGTCTCAGAACCAAACATTAGAATGGCTTAATAGTAAATCAGATGAAGAAAGAAAACAATTGCTTGAATATTCAAGAACTAAAGTAACATTAATGAAAAGCAAATATGATGAAAGAAAAGAAGCTCTTAAAAAAGATAAAGCTATGCACCTTCTAGCAAAGCAAGAAGAAAAAAATCGAGAAGAAATTAAACTACAACATAAAAAGGTTGCAGCTTGTAATGATTTGATAAATTTAAATGTAAGGGCATGGATATCATTAGGGGAAGCATAGAAAACAGTTTCTAATATAGAAGAGCCATTGAAATCAAAAGTTATCCTTGCTTAACTTAATTTTTACCGCATAATCTTATGTGTTGAATGTGACAAAAAACATTTTTGTAAAACAAAAGTAGAAGGAAGCAACAGAAGAAACTTGTCTTCAGAGAAATTATATCAAAATCTTCTTATTGTTATTCAAGCAAATTTAACACCAAACAAACAATCTTTAAGTAATAATATAAGTAATAATTTAAAGCCTCGTACATTACGTGATGCAGCTGTTGAAAACAAAAAAAAAGAATTAATGGAAAAAATTCAGGATGCAAGACTAAACAAACTAATAGAGCAACAAAAAAAGCATTCCTTATCAAAATTTATTAACAATCCATCTGATTTTGTTGGTTTTTCTATGCAACATCGTGTTAGAGAAGAAGATGCTCTTAAAGTTTTTGGGAACGCGCGCAAGTGGTTCAAATTGATCAATTAAACGGTAGAAGAACTACATACCTTGTTAAGTATGATAACAAACCTGATGAAGTATGGTCATTTCCTTTATTGATTGATTTTGAAAAAGGTGATCTTGTTCTTTGTAGCTAGGGTTGCGAGGTAATTTTATTTAATGTAAATTTAGAATTATGTTACAGTATATATTAATCTTATTTCTTTTATTGTTATGTTCCAATAGTTTGTTTTTACTGCATTTGAGTTCAGTGGTTTTTATCTTTACAAATAGAATGAATCATATCTGATATGTTTATCTGTACCAATTTTGTTTATTTGTTGTTGTTTATTTGCAGCTTAACTGCACAATTTTATTATTTAAAAAAAAAAAAAAAGCTTATACAAAAATACTATTACTTTTACATTAACTGCCTATCAAGTAAAGGAAAGAATCCAGAAATGGAGGGCTAACCTTAGGCTAATTTACTATTACTTTTACATGAACTGCCTATCAAGTAAAGGAAAGAATCCAGAAATGGAGGGCTAACCTCAGGCAACATGACAGCTCACGGATGGAGTGCAAAGTCCTATGGCTTACCTTCTCGTTGGTGCACTTCGTTAAGTAAGTTAGACAATTTTGTCTAATTTATGAACGGAATAGCCAATGCAAATTATGTATAAAACTGTTTGTTAACAATAAACACACAGCCTACTCTGAAGTTTGAATTGAAATTCGATAATTAAAATATTTTTTCTGAGTTCAAATAATTTGCAAAATATAGTCAAATTTGGGTACATTAATAGTGCGATAATTTATTTCAAAGACAAAACGATTTAAAACATCTATTAAAAAGTTTAAGACAAATAGATAGATAAGATAATCCGTATAAGTATTTCCATGTGTCTGTTAATCTATGTAATCTCAATTTCTTCATACAAGAGGGGGGTGATAAAAGTGGATGGGGGGTTTAGTCAAGATTTAATGAACCGGGGGAGGGGAGGGTCAGAATTTACACTGAAAGTTTTATTACTTATCAGTAACTAGTATGTATTTTTTGATTTTTAAAGCTGATTTTCACTGATTTTTTTTTAGTTTTTAGATATAATTTTTTTGTTAAAACAAGTAAAAATTAATAAACGGGAGGGGGTCTTAATAAGCTTAGTGTGGGTGGCAAAGTTTCCCAAAAATAATAAACGCCCCCCCCCCCTTGAGTTAAGGACTCGAGAGTACACAATCAAATAAAGCCAAACACAATGAAATAGAACAATTCAACGAGTTTTTCATTCATTGTTTTCAAAATTTTTAAAAAATTAAAAACCCTAACCCCATTAAAAAATATAACATTTTTTATATTATGATAGGTGCTGAAAACAATAAATTAGTCGAATCAGTAGACTATAAGTGGTTAAATCTTTTTTTGAATCTATAACAATACTGAAATTATTAACAAGTCTTTGACTAATTTCTTTTTTTGTTTGTGTAAAAATAAATTTTAGATTTAATAATAAATTAATAATAAATTAAATAAATAAATAAAATAATAAATAAATAAAATTATATAATAATAAATAAATAAAATTATATAATAAATAAATAAATAAAATAATAAATAAATAAAATAATAAATAAATGAAATAATAAATAAATAAAATTTAATAATAAATTAAATAAATTTTAGATTTTAAAATAAATTTTAGATTTTTATTTTGTACATATTTTGACGTTTTCGGCGCGTTTTATTTGGGTCCACGTTGTTCAATTGATAATTTATTAAAGAAAAATAAAATTAATTCAAGTTAATATTTATCATCAAAGTTTTGTTACGCTCAACGTATTATAAATTAAAACATTTGAAAATTTATTTTGTGTCAAAAAGGTTTAAAACATATTCAAACATATTATACAGTTATTTGACTATTTCATGGTACATCTGCGTTAACCCCCCAAAAAATTCTACTTATGAATTGTTCAAATAATTTAGATTTACAATTTATTTTCTTATAAAATTTTATTATAAGTTAGTTTACGCAACTTTTTACGCAAAAAAAAAAAAGATAAAAAAGTTTATCTTTGGAACTAAATAAGCTAAAGAGGTGGTTGAAACCATTTTAAAAAGGAAATATATTAAGGAATATAATGCATTTAATATAAAAAACATTTACATTTTCTATAAATATTGTCTAAACTCCCTACTAATATATATATATATATATATATATATATATATAATATATATATATATATATATATATATATATATATATATATATATATATATATATATATATATATATACATATATATATATATACATATATATATATATATATATATATAATAATATGTATATAATATAATATATATATATATATATATATATATATATATATATATATATATATATATATATATATATATATATATATATATATAATAATAATAAAATTATATAATAATAATATGTATATAATATAATATATGTTTTTAAATAATATAACAAATATAATAATATATATAATATGATAATATACATAATATAATATATAAATAATCAATATGTAATTAAAATAAATAAATATATATATATATATATATATATATATATATATATATATATATATATATGTATAGATATATATATATATATATACATATATATAAATATATATATATATATATATATATATATATATATATATATATATATATATATATATATATATAATATATATATATATATATATATACACACACTTTGAAAAAAATCTATAAAAACAAGCAGAGTTATAAAAGTATTGATTATGAAAAGTTTTGTTCAACATTTTGTCTTTAGTTTTACGATTAAAAAAGTTTATTCTCTAAAAGTAAAAAATTCTATAATGTTTTTTTTACACAATGCAAGTCTTTTACGAGCATCAGGTTGAAGATATATGTAAATGATGGGGTCTGATACATTATTTAATAGATTGATTCCAATCAATGCTAATAATAAAAGGTTTTTTGATTTAACTTTTACATTTACCATTTACAGCAACTAGGTGAGGAAGAAAAACGAACAAAAAAAACGAAGAGATAATTAAAAGTGGCATAACGAATAGTTTTTTTGTCTTCTTATTTACAAATTGGTTATCTTTTTTTAACGGTGAAAAACGAATTTTAAATACTATGTACAAATATACACAGACCGTTAATGCTATAACAAACCCATTATAAGAGTAAGCGGCATTTCTATTAAACCAGTCATTAGCAATTCCACCATACTTTATTGCAAACCCAAAGGCCATTGAAAACACCCATAACATAACAAGACTACAAAAAACAATAAAACTTGTCATTTTTGTGAGATATTTAAGTGGGAACGCTACGAACATAAATCGATCTAATGACATTAGACAAAGGTTAATAATATAAGCCATGTGTGCAAAGTAATATACTGTAACAAAATCTTCCGTGACCTTTGAGTTGTAGTATTTCCAATACACTGCGACAGCATTATTGAAGATGTTTACAATAGATACAAAACTCATGTGCATTATAAAGATGTTTTGTGGAGATAAGTTTTTCAGCTTTCTACTGAAAAGCAAGGATATGCCAACTATATTAAGCATAAAAGCAATAACTATTATCAAAATATTGACTCCAAACATATATCTCATTTCAGAAGGCAGTGTAACCGTTATGTTGTCTTTACACGAGGTATTGTTACATAATGTTCCGTTCATGTTTGTTTGGAAATTCATTAACCTTATTTGGTAAACAAATAATATAAAGTATATAAAAATTGAAAAAAGTTTTCAGAAAAACTTAATTAAATTATAATAACCAGTTTTTAAAAACTTAAAACAAAGTATAGTAAGTTGAGTTTAAATTTTTTTAAATAACTTAGCAGTATTTAAAATAGTTATAAAAAATTCAGAACTTGCGCTACCAGCTTTCTTTGTGGTTTCTTAAAAAAATACTATAACACTAATAAATGTTTGCTCTTGACATTTACTGATCATTGTTGAATGCACCAAACATAAAATGATTTAGAACAAATTAGAACAAAAATTAAATCAGAACCAAATATAATCACCTAAATTTTAGATTGAAACCGTTTATTAGCAAAAATATCAGAGCATCAAAATAACTATAAAAAATATATACCTTTGCATCAATATAACTTTATCGAAGGGCACAAAATTTTATTTAAATTCCATTAAGAAGCCTAATTAACTATAATAAGGAAAAGTATAAACCGTTGCTTTACAATCGATTCTAATCTTTTTAACAAGATTTCAAAAATATTTTTGATAAACTGTTTCATTTTACCTGATTCTATTTAATTTACTGCAGTAAGAATTATTTTTAACTTGCCTATTCACACTGTCCTTTATTTCGTTTAAATTATATACTTACATTTTGTATACAAATATTTTTTTCTAGTCCAAACCTTTTTTCTTTTATGCTTTTTCATTTTGGTGACAGCTATTTTCAACTTGTCTATTTTCACTTTTGTCACTTTGTCGACTAATAACTTATTCTTTCTAACCACCATCTTTTTCAATTTGATTATTTTGAAGAATTTTTAAAAAACATTATTAACAGCTTTAATATTTTCATATTAATAATATATTCGTATTTTCAACAACAAGTTCTTTTAAAAACAATGAATGATTGATCAAAATAATGGTTAAATAAAATTTATTTAAATAACAAAGACATCATGCTTATTAAATAGTTATTTGTAACACTTGTCAAATAAATATAAACTTTCACTAATTAGATTAGAATGTTTTATTTGGTCTTTACATTAAAAATATATTATAATATATATAAGTGCATATATTATAAATACATTGACTAACTAATTATGACATTTTACATTTAAAAAAATATTAATAACAATATAAATTGCATCTAAAATTTAATTTATTTGTGACATCATCAACTTCAACATCATTTTCGTTATTTCCTTTATCATGGGTTTTATCATGATGCTTAATTTATAAAAAAAACATATAGAAAACTTTGTTTTTCATAAAATGGAACTAAAATAAAACCTAATTATTTTGCTAATTCAACTACTAAAAAATCTTTAAAATTTTTTCTCCATAACTACAATGTAAATTTAAATGCAAAATTAACTGCAATATGAAGATAAATACAAACTTTCATTAGCTTTATTTCCAGCTTCATTTATTCATTAAAACCATTAATATCAAATCAATAAGCAAAAAAATAAAATAAAACATAAAAAAATTCTCGAAGAAAATTTTTATAGCGAAACAAAAATAACTTTATCACATAATCAATTTTTTAATCTTTTAATCTAACGAAACCTTTTAACAATAAAAGAAACAGAAAAGCTAGTAAAGCAAAAAGAAAAGTTAAAGAAAACAAAATTTGAACGGTTTAAAATAAGACAACTTTTATTTGCCTGCTGTAATTTTGAGGAAGATTTATAACTTTTCAGTTTAAAATCAATTCAAACCGTTGCACGATTGATACCTTAGTATGTTCGTACGGAAACATAGTTTATGTGGTGCTTGGAAAACTTAGAGTTTTTTAAGAAGTACAAAAGAAAAGAAATAAAAAAAATCTATTTGGTTAGATCTGGGGCGTATAAATAGACGTTTAATGCTTTGTTATAGACCAAAGGCGCCGCAAATGACTGAAATTATATGCAGGTTGAAATTTTTAGCGTCATTTTTTAAAATAATTTTACAAAATAAACCGCGTTTAGCTGACATTTTTGTTTTGCAAAGTACTTTTAGTAAACATTTTATTTCCCATAAAACAAAAAATTTTGGCAAATATAAATGCATTTTATGTAATTAAGAATGTCTCATGTGATAGTAAATGTTTTAATTGATTTAAAAGCTTTGTTTAATAATAACTTATTTGTGAAAAACTTTAACGATAAAATTAATATTTTTGTAAAGATGTATTATGTGATAAACTAAAAGGAATATTGTTAAGTAAAAATAACTTTTTAGGTCATATCATTTTGTCGGTCATATCATTGATCATTTATAAATTGAGCTAGAGATTGTTGGCAACCATTACTCCCTACATTTAGATAGCGCTAATCTCTTAAAGATTTAAATTTTCTTTTTTGACGGTAATCAACTCGTTTTTTGTCTCAAATTTGTTTTGTATAAACTCCTGTATAACTATTCTACAAAAACTTTTTGTAGAATAGTTATACAGGAGTTTTACAAGATTGATTGAATATATAAAATATTTTTTAAAAAAATAGTAAAATATATTAACCACAACAAAAAACAATTGCCTCATCTATTTAATTAAATAAAATTTTTTTTTATTTATTTGGATAGATAAGACAGTTATCATTTCGATGTATAATCGCATAGAAATATTTCGACGTGACGCAAATTTTTCCATATCCAGCTTGCGCTGATACCTTGACTTTTAAACAATAAGTTAAACGTCCATCTATATATATCTATCTATACGTCCTTAGTTAGATTTAGTATTAGCATAAGGTTAATTAAATGGACAGATGTCTAGTGAAAAAATTAAATTTATTCAAGAGAAGCTGCGTAGCAAGATAATTGTCTATTTTGTTATAAATGTCTAGACTTTCTAAACTTAAACATTTGTACTTCTGCACATTTAATTTAAAGCTATTATAAATAAGGCAAATCAGTGTAAAGCGGATCCCATTACTTTAAATGAGAGAGTTGTAGAAAGTAATGTCCCATTACGTTAATTGTATAGGCAAAGAAAAACATTTGATATTTTTGTATACTTTGGTTATTCGTCTACTGCTGTCTATTTGTTGTAAAGATAAAATGCAGTTCTTCCTAACCTTACGATTAGTCGAACTTTTTCTTTGCTTCTGAGATATATAAGTCTAATAACGTATGACTTAGCTAATACTTTTAGACTTCATGTCTGTTGGAGTTATTTTTTTTTTTTGTTGTTATCGGTTTGCCTAAATAATTTTCAGTTGATTTTAAATTTTTGATTATAACAAGTTCATATCTTTACATGTTTATAATTGGTTTATTGATAACTGAAATATATTAGGTTTTAGCTTAAGTGGAGTGAGATATTTGTAATAATGCTGTAGTAGCAAAACAATATACCTGTAATATTACTGAGTAATCACATCCCAACACATCCTCACACAAATCAGTATAATGTTTTAGGCAGCAAAAATTTTTTTTAAACTTTTTAATCCTATAAAAGCATTTGTTGTGCAACAAATGGCTAAGACACAAAAAGTAAAAAAAAAGAGAGTAGAACCAGATTAACCACTGTTATTATTATTAAGATTAACTGTTATTATTATTAAGATTAACCACTGTTAAATTATTGATAAAAAAGATTATAGAAAGTAACGAGTAAAGTCTTATAGACTTAACTAAACCTTTGGAAATTATTTTTGATGAGTCCAGGAAAAAAAGTTCTATAGAATTTCTATGAAATTTTGAAACTTATGGCTTACAGAATTTCTATAGAATGTCCATTTCTATACAATGTCTATTAATTTCTATAGAAGTTGCTATAAAACTTTTTTTTCTATATAAAAAATTGTCTATAGAAATTTTTATAGAAATTAACAAAGATTTTATAAAAATTCTATAGAATTCTATAAAATTTCTATAGGCCATATGATTCAAAAATTTATAGAAAATTTATAGAACTTTTTTTTCTGAGAGTAATTTAAAAAAATTTTAACCTACTTATTTTCTATAGAAAAAAAAGTTTAAAACAAATTCTATAGAAATTAATAGACAAATTATTCAAAAGTTTATAGAAGTTCTATTAATTTTTTTTCCTGGGTTGGTTGAGCCTATTATTAATTAAAACTAGGATTTTTTTCAATTCGGGGTTGGTGATTTGAGTTAATATTAATATACAACAATTTTTCGATCGCATTTTGCAAGGCTTGTATAAATTTTCAGAGAGGTCAAATCTAAAACCTATTAAAGCTCAATATATTGATAACATTACAAAACAAGAAAGAAAAGCGATTAAAGAACTGCAACTAATAAAAGACATAGTTATTAAACGAGCTGACAAAGGTAATACCTTAGTTATAATAGGTTCAACATATTATGTTAACAAACTTGTTCATCAAGACCATCTCTTATCTTTTACTACATATAAAAAAATAAGTTCGGAATCTTATAAAAAAGTTTTTAGAAATCTGTTTAATTTGATAAATAAACATAAGTGCCTTTCAACAAATAAGATAAAATATATCACAAGCTTTAAATGGAAATCAAGTAATTTCTATGTGATTCCCAAAATTCACAAATGTCAAGAATCTATTGACAAGGTAAAAGAGTCAGGCTCTTTATTTATTGAAATGAAACCACCAAAAAATCTCAAAGGTAGACCAATTATTGCTGCAATAAACTCACCTACATCTCATTTGAGCCAGTTTCTTCATATAATTTTGTCTCCTATTGTAAAGAAACAAATATCTTTTATTAAAGATAACTGGGATTTCCTCAGAAAAATTCCAAGAGAGCTTGAATCAGAAAGTCGTATAACGACATGTGACATTGTTAACCTCTAATCAAGCACTCCACATTATCTTGGATTAGAAACCTTAAAATTTTGGATAAATAAACATAAAGACTTAATAGATAAAAGATTTACACCTGAATTCATAATTGAGACAGCATCTTTTACTCTAAATAACAATAAGTTCATATTCAACAAACAGTTATTTCACCAAATAACTGGTACAGCCATGGGTACAGATTTTGCACCAGATTATGCATGCCTTACTCTCGGGTTTCTAGAAGAGACTAAGCTTTTTCCAATAATCCTATTTTAGTATTTTTCTAACCATGAAGTAGATGATATAAAGAAATTTTATTTTAGATATATTGATGACGGTTTTATAATTTGGCCAAAACATCATAACCTCAAAAAATTTGAAAATTCTTTTTTCAAATTTGATTTACAATTGATTTTGGCAAGGAATTTATAAAAAATGATAGCATCTACAGTGTAATTAATTTTTTAGACAATCATTCTTGAAAGTTATAATAAAATTCAAACAGACATTTACTATAAAGAAACACCCATGACTTAATAAACTATAACATCCATTTCATCATCCATTTCACATTAAAAAGAATATTCCTAATAATTTAGCTGAAAGAATAATCATTTTTACATCTAATTATGAAATCGAAAAATTATGCCTAATAGAACTAAAGTCGTGGTTAAAAGATTGCGAATACCCTGATTAAGTTATAGAAAAAGCATTCCATAATGCAAAACTACAAGGACCAGCACCACAAAAGGAAATTTAAAAGAAATCTAAAGAAATATTTCCTTTAGTGACAATATTCTATAGTAATCTCAATTGCCAACCTTTTGCAACAGAAACTAACCTTTTTCTCAAAGTATCTTTTAATGAAAAAATTAAAAATGTTTTTTCTAATATTCACCCCGTATTAGCTTTTAAACAACCTCCTAACTTACAAAGAAGATTTACTTCTTCAAATATTGAAGTAACTAGTAAGAAGATTGGCATATTAAAATGCAAAGATATTCGGTGCAAAATTTGCAAACTATACCTTCAAGAAGTAGATAAGTTTAAAACATCAAACAGTACAATTTGGAAAGTGAAAAGTCACATAACATGCAACAGCAAAAATGTAGTTTATTACCTAAAATGTTAGCATGCAAAAAACAAACATATACTTGTAAAACTAATAATTTAAGATTACGTATAAACGGACATATTTCCAGTTGCAGAACTGGCTTTTCAACTGATCGATTTGACAACCATATTTATACTTGTCAACGTGCCCTCAAAAGTGTAATTGAACCTTTTTTTTTCAACTTTTGATCTTGTTTTAAGCTTAACAATAAATGTTTTTTGTATTCATATAAAAAGCATTTGCACAAACAAAAACATGATACATTTAATTGATATTTCCTGTCTAAAATTACAATTCAATCCTTCACAATCAATAGTTGCCCATAGCAACAATATGAAAATTAAATTTTTTTTTTTAATACAAATATCTTGCAATAATATCAAAAACAGCACTTCTGATCATTATTTGAAAAGCCTCTAGTGCTAATCATTTTAATATATGAAAAAATATTTGGTATTAGTATTTTTTTTTTGGTAATTATATTGTTTTTAATAAAAACATTTTGAGAAAAAAGATTTACTGGATTTTCTATTTGTTTCACTGTTCTGACTACTTTTTAATTTATATACATATATATATATATATATATAGATATATATATATATATATATATATATATATATATATATATATATATATATATATATATATATATATATATATATATATATATATATATATATGTATATATATATATATATATATTTATATATATATTTACTTTTAAAGTTATCATTATGCCAAAAAATTTTACATCAGCAAAATTAAAAGAAATACTCGAATTTCACGAAAATACCATTATAAAAATTTTTATTAATCGAATTGAGAAATTAGAAAATAAAGTAATCAACTTGAATGAAGAAAACATGATATTGAAAAACGAGCTATCATAGTTAAACTAAGCTGTTTCGGGTTTGTAAGTAAAAACTACGATAAGATTTACGTTGAACTAATCGACATAAAAATTTCAGAGTCTAAAAAATCTACAGATATATGTAAAAATATTGAACATGAAAATAATAACATAAAAGAAAAAATAGCGGAGCTAGAAGACAGAAGTCGAAGAAATAAATTGAGGTTTGCTGGAATCGAAGAGTGTGAAAATGAAACTTGGGAGGAAAGTGAAAAAAAAGTTAGAGAAATATTCAGTAATAAACTTAAAATTCAAGAACACTTTGTAATTGATAGAGCTCATCGAGTGGGGAAACAAGAGCTAAGAGATAATCGCATAAAAAGATCCATCGTTGTTCATTACCTAATTTATAAAGACAAAGCCATAATTTTGAACAAATATAACAAACTTAAGCTTTGGAACGAGCGATTTTATACATAAATGAGGACTTTAGCGAATATGCTACAGAGTTACGAAAAACACTTTTTAAAGACGAAAAAGAATTAGGAGGTAAAGGTAAGTACGCTAAAGTCAGTTATATTAAATTGATCACACGTGACAAATAAAAAAAATGAAAAAAAAAATTCTCATATTTTACTTATTATAACAAACAAAAATGGATTCGAATAAAACTAAAAGTTTTGAATCAACTTTTGGCAATTTTTTTCGAACTGATGATTTTTTAATTGATGATAAATCATCAATCCAGATCTAAGTTATTTTAACAGAGCTGGAATTCTAAAAATTCATTGCAATTACTTTTATATCAACTAAATAAAAGAACTTTTTGAACCTGATAATTTAAACGCTTTGCATTTAAACATAAGAAGCTTAAAAAAAAATGTTGATAATTTTTGTAATATAATTGAGAAAACCCAGTGGGCACAGTACGTTTTAAAAACGTTCTTTGGACGTTTTTATTAGGTTAAACCTTATAAAAACGTCTAAAAAACGTTTTAAAAACGTACCGTGCCCACTGGGAACTTTTGAAATTTTTAACGTAACTTGCATACCCGAAACGTGGTGTAATTATGATGACGCTTGTACTAATTTTAATTTGCAAGGTTTTAATTTGATTCCATGAGCGCGAAAAAAATAATAAACCTGCTTATTTACATAAAAGAAAATTTACAATTTTTTATCTGGCATGACATGATTGTTTCTGACAACAATATAGAGGTTTTAACTATGGAAATCTTAACCAAAAGAACCAAAAACATTTTACTTACCTGTTGCTATCGGCCACTATTTTGCGTAATTGAAAATTTTAGTTCATTTCTATTTCACAATAGAATCAAAAAATACAATCAAGAAGAAAAAAATCTACATATTAGGAGACTTTAACTTCGATTGCTTTGAATATCACGTCATAAAAAAAATTAAGATGTTTTACAATGCTTTATTTGAAATCGGATCCATTCCCTTAATTAATAAACCTTTTAGAATTACTCAATCAACAACATCTCTTATAAATAATATAATAAGCAATGATTTATTTAATGAAACTATTCAAAAGGGCATGATTAAAAACGATATCTCAGATCATTTTCTAATATTCTTTGCGATTAATACTAATAATAAAGTATTGCCACATACAAACCAATATCACATTAAACGTATTTTTAATGAAGCAAATTTAACATAATTTAAGGAACAACTATCTTTACTACATTGGGAACATATTAATATTCTAGATAATGTAAACTTTATCTAGAAACAATTTTTTTAAAACATTCTTTGAAATATTCGAATCAAATTTACCACAAATAAAAATTAATTTTAAACCAAAAAACAACAAATCACCATGGATTACCAAGTTAGCAAGAAAACCTTCAAAAATTAAACAAAAACTATATATTAAATATTCAAAACCAAAATTAGTAGAAAACAAAACTATTTATAAAAATTACGCTAAAATCTTTGAGCGACAAACAAAAAATTATGAATATAAATACTATACTAATTGGCTAGAAAAATATAAACCAAATTCTAACGCAATTGGGAAAATATTCGAGAAATTTCAGGCAGTAACAAAAAGAAAATATCTTTGCCCAAAACGATTAAAATAACCTAAGAGTTCTTGATTAATCAGGAAAAGATAGCTGCTGAACTAAATAAATGCTATGTATCTGTTGGCCAAAACCTAGCCAAAAAATTTCAACGAACTAATACTTTTGAAAAATATCTTTCTTTGCCTCTAACATTACATCTTAAGTCCTTTGAACTAACTTTTGATGAATTTGAATGTGCTTTTAAAAAGCTTAAACCTAACAAAGCCGTTGGTCATGATGATACCAATGGAAACATGGTTATTAATTCATATGATGTCTTAAAAAATAGAAAGCAATATGTCTACGTTGATTCAAATTGGCATAGAAATTTGCTTGATATAACATGTGGAGTACCCCAGGGATCAATACTAGGACCTCTACTATTTCTTGTTTACATTATTGAACTCAATAAAGCCTCAAACTTAAAACCATTATGTCCGCAGATGACGCTAATCTGTTTTTATCTCTCAACAACGTAAATTATCTATTTGAAAACATGAACAACGAACTAATTAAAATCTCTGATTGGTTCAAGACAAATAAATTATCTCTCAATACTGATAAACCAAATGGATTTTCTTCCGTCCTCATTTAAAAAAACACTTACTTCCAAATGACATGCCTTTTCTTTTTATTGACAATACTCTAATAAAATAAGTAAGCTTTACCAAATTTTTAGGCGTTTATATTGATGAAAATCTCTCATGGAAAAACCACAATGAAAATTTGGGCAATAAAATACCAAAAAATATTTGAATATTATATAAAACAAGAAATATCCTAAAAAAGCACACTACAACTCAACTATATCATTCATTTATCCATTGCCAAAAGTAAACTTGAACCTCTATATTGTCAATATAAACATGTTGCATGCCTTATTAATTTTAGGGATCGTTTTACTCATTCCAAGCTTCTCCTATTTGACATGAATGTTTTTAGTATATACGAGCTGAATATTTTCAATGTTCTTTGTATTATGTATAGATGTAAAAACAGTTTATCTCCTGAACCCTTTCAAAATACATTTACTTTGAAAGAAAAAAATATATATATCTTGAGAAATGATAAAGCTATTCGCCAACCTTCTTTCCATACAAATTTTGGAAAGTTTTGCATCTCGTTTCGTGGAGCTATTCGGTGGAAAAAAATAATTTCAAAAAATTTTGATATTTTTAAGAAATGTAGTTATCCCTCTTTTAAACTAAAATAAAAAATATTATAATTTCAATTGATGAAATATCTATGTTTTTTTTCAATTTTTATTTTAAGTTTTCTTATTTTGTGTTTTCCAGAAAAAAACTGTATTGTTAAAGTTATTATATACTGTAAACATATACTGTGTTCTTAAGTACTAATTCTGTAAATTGTTTTCTTAAAAATGTTGTATATAGTCTAGTGAAATATTATTTGTAAAATATATTGTGTATGAGTGTGTATATTTATGTGTATATATGTATGTGAGTATGCACCTGTGTGTGCGTATACATGCATATGTATGTATGTATGTATGGAAGGACTATTACCAACTTGCCGTACCGCGCTTTTCTTTACACGACTCCTAATCGGCTCCTTTTTTTTATCGGCTCATTCAAGTGGTTCAATAATTTTTATCTTATTTTGCTCCATTATAGTTTCTCTATCCACACAGTGGTCCGAATTAAATTAGGCCGATAAGTTGGTGTTTGTATTTTTTACACTTACACATAATTTTCGCAAAATCCATTTTTATTGAACCCTTAAAGGAACTGTAAGATTTATTTGTTATCAATGTTTTTAAGAATGATATATTTAATTTTAGCGACAAAAAACATAAATTATAAATAAATATAAATACTTTAATGACTTACATATCTTACTTACTCTTTCGCTACAGTTTATTTTGGGCTTTTTTCACTACTTTGTTTATTTTTATATGCGCTTACATATTTTTATTGATTAATTGTAAAAATGTCAAACGTTAATTTTCTAAAACCTAAAGGCTTAAATCAGATTGAGCAAGATAACAACGAATTTATCGTAGAACTACCTCTAAACATGCCTCAAGATGCTTTTATTGGCAAAGGTTCTTTTTCAAAAGTTTACAAATTTATTCATAAAAAGAAGGTTATTGTTTGTAAACTTTATAAACATTAATTCCCTAAATCAAAATTGTATCTTATGTCAAATCGTTTTAAAAAGCTTAACCATCCAAATATTGTTGCGTATATTGGCTTTGGTATTAGACCTCTAGCAATTTTGTTTGACTACTGCTGTGTACTAGTAGAAAATACAGTATGCCATTCATTGCCAGAATTATTAAATTTGTTTAACGAAGAAAGTTATTTTAATTATACGGAATGGTTAGATTACTGCTTACAAGCAGCTAATGGATTGAAATATTTGTACAACTTAAACATTGTGCATCATGATTTTAAGCCTGCAAATATTTTAGTTCAGGGCACATTAAGTAGCATAGTCATAAAACTTACTGATTTTTGTGACCTTACTATAATGAAAGAAACAATGGAAACAAAGACTAAGGTAAAAGCTATATTTGCTGGTTTAACAATAGCTTATCTTTCTCCTAAAATTTGTAACTATATGGTAAATATTGTCATGAAAGAATCAGGTGTTTATGCCATGTCATTATCTATTCTTGAAATTATGTCAGGATTAGACCCACCGTGGCAAAATTTTTCTATTTATAAAGATTTTTTTCAACTCAAGCCCTTGAAAAAGTAGAAAGACCAGATAAAAATATTATTTCTAAAATATATTTGGAATCTGACACAAAACATCTTGTATTAATTGGTAGATTGAAAGAACTAACAATGGTAACGGTATCTAATTTATTTCAAGTACTTAATCAAAACAATTTAAAAAATTTAAATATGGAATTTAAGGTAAATTAGCATAGTTCAAATTCATAGTTCAAATTCAAATTTTTAATGCAGCGATAACTATATAACTTTGTTATTCATTATAGCTATATATAAGTAACTTAATGTTTAATTATTTTGTAGTCATCTGGCTTTTGAATTTTAGAATATGTCATTGAAAGAGTCCAGCAACAAAGAAGTGTTTAAAACTTTAAAGGAGCTCTTATTTGAGTAATTTAAATATAAATTTATATATAGTTTCTTCCATTTCTCTGCATATAAAAAAAAAGAAATATTATATATAAATAATATATAATCGTAAATACTTCGACATAAAGTTATGACATGTGTTATCAATTTTTTTATTTTATAGATCTAATAAATGTGCTAACAGTTTAAAATTGCAGGTATGATTTATTTTCATGATGATAATCATTATTTTCTTATTTTTTACTAATTTGTTAAATAAATGTTAAATACATGCATTTTAACTTGTGTTTTGGAAATAATTTTTTTATTATAAGATTTCTAATAATATTTTTATAAAGGATTTAAACTTTATAGAGTTTTTAAAGAATGTAAAAGTTAATCAGTTTAAGTCTTGGCCAATTTTTAGTTTATAAAGAATAATATTATACTTTATATGCCATGCAATGCACCATAATTAGATCATTGACTTTTAAGTCAACTAAAATTTTCAGCATTTTAGTTTATTAGCAGTTAAATTGTTAAAGTTAAATTTCTCAGATAAAAGTGTTTAAAAAAATGTACTCAAATATGTTTTTATTTCAGGATAATAATATTGAAAATAGAATTGAAGAAGACCAGAACATGCCAGTTTGTTTACCTAACTTTGTATTTAAATTAATATAATTACTTTTTTTTTTTTTAAATACCTTAAGCATTTAGGCAAAATTGTACTTAGGTTGTTAAAGAAGTTCATAAAACTTCATCTATAAATATACAATGAGACAGGAAATAATTAAATATTTATATATCATTTTAAACTGTGTTTAGTTATGAACATTTTAGGTACTTGTTTAAATATTTTGAATGTTTATTAAAAAAGTTATTTAAATTTTATTATACACGTTTAAAAGAAAAAATTTAAAGATGGAAAAATTTGAATATCGAGGATTTATTAAACCCTTTAGGCTCTAAGCTCTACTTAGGTTTTCAGCACAAGCCATAACTGATGAATTGGTTTTAGTTAATGGTGACCAAGCTCCAGAATATAGTACCGTTGCCAAGTGGGTTACTTTATTTGAAGGTGGTAGAGAGATTCTAAGAGATGATCCTTGCTCATTGAACGAATGCGAGCCTTTGTTGAAAAAATCCGCATGATATAATTGAAGCCCTGACATCGATTAATTGTTTTACAATCAACGAAATCATTACCAGCGCACCCAAAAAAAGAAAATTAACATCGCGTTGGATACCCACGAGTTAAACGATCAAAATTGCAAAAATAGATTTGAGGCATGTAAGAAAAATTTAGTTCTTTTCAGATACAGCCCATGGCAATTATGTGACATTATTACAGGGTATGAGTCGTGGTTTTATTTGAGACAAGTTGGACACTTGTCGGCTAATGCTAGTTGGGTCGGTGAAGGTGAAAGTCCAAGAACTATAGTAAGATACGACAGATTTTAGCTGAAAAACATGTTCTACATCTTCTTCACACATCAAGTGTTGTTCATTTGGGTTATGTTGAAAAGGGAAACACCGTTACTAGCGAATATTATATAAAAAAATTGTTTGAAACCTCTTACATGCGAAATAAATAATCAAAGACCTGAAACAGGCTCTCAAAATTTCAAATTTCTCCATGATAACGCTTGACCTCATTTGACTCAAACTATCACAAATTGTCTAAACCATGCTGGAATTACAATAATTCCTCACCAAAAATACTCACCTGACTTAGCTCCATCTGATTATTGGCTATTTGACTTGATAAAAAAAAATCTTGACAACGATACTGACGTTGAAAGTAAAAAAACTCGCTTAACGAAGCTACTTCAAAGTATACTCTGGGTATACTTTGAAGTATAAAATAATGTTTGACAAATGGCTTGAAAGGATGCAACTTTGTATAGATAATGATGGACATTATTTTGAACAATTAATAAAATAAAATTAATAAGAAACTCTTTTTTTTTTTTTTTATTATAGGGGAGTTCTACGAACATTCCTAACCACCTAAGTATTTACACAAACCCATGGATTGTTGACCGTTTTTTATATAAAATCAACTGTATTGTTACAGACTGGGTAATAAAAGTTTTGACCTGTATTTAATAAAAATGCCTACATAATAGATATATAGTTGTTAATTATAAGTTTAGAATTTATTTAAGTTTCCTGCTGAGTTTAAAGGCCCTATACTTGCCATAGATGAGGTTTAAAAAAACATTTAGTTGCAGTTTTAATTTGTTTAATTTTCTTTATAATTTTTTTCTCATATAAAGTTGTTTATAAAAATATAAACGAAAATGTTTTTATTTCAGGATGAGAATGTTATAATTAGTATTAGTCAGTGTATCAACTATCAATAAAGAAATTCCAAAGATAAAGACCGTGCTGCAAGATTGCCAAGCTTCTTGTAGCTATTCTGATGTCAGCAGTTCTATGACACTAAAATTAAATAACTATAAGCAGATTGTAAACTCTATTGAAAATTTAACTGAAGCAGTTGTCTGCAAAAGTAAGGGTAATGCTGTTGGTAAATAATTTAATGTTTTTTTAATAACAGTTTAATAGTTTAATTGTTATAAGTTTAATAATTGATTAATAATTTCATGGTTAATAGTTTAGTTGATAATTTAATTTAAAAAAAATAAAGATATTTATTAACTTCAAATCCATTTCACTCTTGAACTATTTATGTTAGGGTAAATACAATAAAATAAAAATTGAAAAATAATTTTAGGTATTCCAAAAAAAAAAAGTGGTCAAAAAATGCACTTTTGTTTATATTGTAAAAAACGTGTTTGGAATCCTCCTCGACATTTTATGAATATTTATAAATCAGATGATGATGTTAAGGAAGCTCTATCACACCCATTAAGAAGTAAAGAAAGGTCTCATGCTTGGAAACTAATTACCAGGCAAGGAGATAATCTAGCTAATATAAATCTTCTTAAAGATAAACAAAATAATCTTTTTGTTGTCAGAGAGTCATCAGCCAAAGTAATGGAGCTTGTACCTTGTATAAACTGTTATGGAATGTTTAATGCTAAAACTCTTTACAAACATGTTAAAAACTGTAAATCAAAATTTTTGGAAATAACTTCAAATAAAAATTTATCTTTAAGTCGAGCTATGCTTGGTGTTGCTGTAGGTGATAAGAAGTTTGGTGAAGTGCATGAGCTCATACTATCAAAAATGAAGCGGGACGATCTTTACCTTATTATCCGTAATGACAATTCATTATTAATGTACACTGCTGTTGAGATAAAAAAATTATTATTTGGGCACATGGAATCTTCCTCGTTCACTTTCCTCTCTCGGCAGCCATGACTATAAGGTTCATAATTTCACAACCGATTTATTGAGCAGTAGAAAAATCCTAAAACGCTTGCACTGAAAACATTAAATTTGCGGCTCTCGCCTTGCGCTTCTGAATGTACCACAATTACATTGTTGCTCTGTGCAGCTATCTTGTTTTTCATTTTTTAAAGTTGTTGAAGAAATAATAAGTTGTGGCTTTGGTCTTATATAGAAATAATTATGCCGCAAAAAAATCTAAATATGACTTTAGATACCAGTGGGAGATACAAAGGAAGGAGGGAGAAGAAAAGGGGATAATTACCCCCTCCTCCTAGAAACTTTCAAGCTTCAAAATATCATTGATAAAATTAATATATATATATATATATATATATATATATATATATATATATATATATATATATATATATATATATATATATATATATATATATATATATATATATATATATATACATATATATATTTATATATATATATATATATATATATATATATATATATATATATATATATATATATATATATATATATATATATATATATGGCAAAACATGCTGATGCTGATGGTGAACCATGCTGTAGAAGATAAAAGTTTGATAAGTGTTTTTAATAATTCATTATTGCTCTGTTCTTTAAGAACATTGAGCACTTTATTTGTAGAATACACTGACATAATTTATTTATATATATATATATATATATATATATATATATATATATATATATATATATATATATATATATATATATATATATATATATATATATATATATATATATATATATATATATATATATATATAACTATGTTGTAAAATTAGATTTATACGTAAAAAAAAGTTATTTATATTTACTTTCAATATATTTATTAGTAAACTAACTTCTAAACATTAAAATGATCAAATGAAATAGTGGTTTTATCAAAGAAAACGGAAACCCTCTTTTTTTTTTTTGATTGGTCTACTTCTCTCCCCCCCCCCCCTCCTTCCTCCCATAGGATCCTGACTATGACCTAGATCCGCCACAGATAGATACGGACACTGGTATAATAGTTTTGTTTTGTTTTGAAGATATCAAAGTATGGTATTTCTTAAAGGTGAATAATGAGAAACTGTGCATTGTTTAGGATCAGAGTAGAGACGTAAGTCAATGTAGAGAAAGTAAATGTTTTCGGTTGCCTGAAAAGTAAGTACAAGGTTTACCGATTCCTATAAGAAATTAAATTGAAGGCAAATTTTAGCAGAATTAGCACGCAGGATATCCGAGCCATTTTATATGACAAACAATAAAGTATTTAAAAACAATAAAGTGTTGGGAAGGTGGAAAAATGAACTTAAAAATAAAAAAATATGAAAATAAGTTATATTGAAAGCGGAGTAGTCAGGCTATTTCAAACTAGTTTAACGATAAATAGAAGCAATTCTTACATATCTTTGCGTCGATTGTAAAATCGTATAACATCGCCAAAAATCTGCACCAATACACTAAATACCCAGCTAGCATACTACGTTGGCCCAACGTAGTTTAGACCATAACTCAACGTGGATTGTTGGCTGGGTATTTTATATACTAAAATATCAACATGATTTAACTATATGCCTAATATTTTATTTTAATTTATTATTATTTTTATTTGGGGGGATAGCTAAAGATCATTAAAGGTACACGAATTTGTAATATTATTAAAACAAGGTTCTTTCAAAGTATGTCATCCTGGGTCTCAAATGAAGTGTATAATTATAATATCTTATAAAAATATCAACAAAAAGGTTTTATTTATAAATTTAGAAAGAATACAACTAAAAAAGAAAATATTTTTGAGACCCGTTTTGGAATAATTTTAAATAATGTTATTTTTAATAATATTAGGCATTCTGCTAACATTATGCTAACTTGCTAACCTCGGAGATGATATAATTTGCTTGATATCACTAAATTATTTCCGTACTGCTGTTGCGATTTATTAAGTACCCAATAAAAAGTAACCCTCTTAACCATACCGTGACTATCAATTTGATCGAGTGTTATTCGTTTAACAATATCCCTGTCAAACCCTGCTATAAGAAGTTTACTATTGTAAATTTTACTATTTCCAAAGTCATCAAGTTTCGTAAATTTGCATATTTATTGTAAAGATATTACGTTTTAGTTGATTTATTGTTGGTGCTTAACTAACATACTTAAATCATGACCTCTTACTTGATTTTAAACAGTCTGTATGTCGTGAGTTCTGTTTAATAAATCTCTGCAATGGTTTTCTAAAAATAGGTGGTATCAGCTATTTTTTATTCAGAGTTATTAATTTTAGTCTTCATTTAGTCAGAGTTATTTTTTAAAAACTATCAAACAATCCTTGTAGTGCAAATACATAATTGACTTAATGATGCACTCGTTCAACTATTACAGTCACTTTTAAATACGGAGACAACACTGGAACTAAACAAGGGCGAATCCAGACCATATCGTAAGGATGGGGAGGGCAATTTTTTTATTTTTTCAATTTAATGGTCCCAGAACATCTAGTAATAGGGAGGGGGGGGGTGATTTAATTAGTAGGAAGCAAGAAATTACTCAATTTAAAATTTTCACTACACAATTTTATTAAAAACCCTATTTTTTCAGACAACCTCCCTAATTTACTTCCGTTTTAAAAGAAATTAGTGTGATCAATATGAAAATTTATAAAAATAAAAAATACTAAAATATCTAAGGATGGGGAGGGGGTGTGATCGCCCGCAACGCCCCTCTATAGATCCACCCTTGGTTATAAATCCATTTTATCGGTTATTGGATTGGTTTTTTTTATTTTATTGTTTTTGGTTTAGATAATACTATCTCAAAACTATTATCATCCGGCTCTATGTATTCATTTTCAAATATAGAGAAAATATCATTCTTATTTGATAATTAAGATATTTTTACTTCATTTGTTGTAACACAATATGATATGTTTCATAAAGTTTGTCTCATAAAAAAAACAACGTAATTCTAAATATTATTCGGGACCTAGGTCCTGCCCCTTCCCCCCAACGGTTACGACTACGGTATCTCTTGTATACATATAACAATAACATCATTTGTATATTACCCACAACATTAATGATTCTATTAATAGCAGAATCTCATCATCTGGTTCGATATACAAAACCTATTTTGTCAATAACATTTTAAAATAAATTTACAACTTAACTTGTGTATGTATGTATGTATGTATGTATGTATGTATGTATGTATGTATGTATGTATGTATGTATGTATGTATGTATGTATGTATGTATGTATGTATGTATGTATGTATGTATGTATGTATGTATGTATGTATGTATGTATGTATGTATGTATGTATGTATGTATGTATGTATGTATGTATGTATGTATGTATATATGTATATATGTATGTATGTATGTATGTATGTATGTATGAATGCATGTATGTATGTATGTATGTATGTATGTATGTATGTATGTATGTATGTATGTATGTATGTATGTATGTATGTATGTATGTATGTATGTATGTATGTATGTATGTATGTATGTATGTATGTATGTATGTATGTATGTATGCATGCATGTATGTATGTATGTATGTATGTATGTATGTGGTTGTATATATGTATATGTATGTTTATATGAGTATGTTTATGTATGTGTGTGCATGTATGTATTTATGTATGCATGTGTGTATATATATGATATGTATGTGTGTGTTTTATATGTATATGTCTATGTGTTTACTTGTGTTCATACAATTGTCCTATATAGACATATCATGTTATGTATGTACATACATGTAAATGTACATACATGTAACCTTCAAAACTAAACTACTTGCATAAAACGGCTGAAATCGTTCTAAGTTGCTGCACGTGGGTCAAAGAAGAATTTTTACAAATCACAAAGCGGAAAATATTCATCATATAACAATAAAAATCTTGTAATTAAAAATTCGACAAGACAATCGCGATATACTAAACAATATTTGACAAAGACAATCATGATATAATTAAAAAAAACAAAAAAATAACAGACTATCTATTCAATAATGTATTTGCAGAGGTGTTTTACAACGGATGAAGAAATTAATAATTTTGAAGAAAAATGAGAAATTTGTCAAGAAAATTGTGCTATACTGCAAAAAAAACGCAGAAAAAATAAAGATAAATAAAAAATTAAAAAAATCCAAAGATTAATGATCCTTGTAAAGCCTAACATATTTCAAGTTAATTTAAAGAAAACTTTAAATACTATATTTATTACCGATAAAATATGCGATAGTCGCATTGCATGAGTTTACATCAACTTTTATTGACGCGTCGAACTGTAGCGGTTCTCATGACAAGACCTTTAAGTCTTTTTTGAGTTTCCGCGTTCTTCATTTTTATTTAATTTCTATCATTATTTTAACATAATCTTCAATTGTAAACTTTTTAACTTTATATATTTTGTATAAAAATTTTTATGTAAAAAACAACAACAAAAAAATAAACTTACTCACTATTTATCACTTAATGTTCACATTCGCTTGTGAAAAATGTAAAGTGTATTAATACTTGTAAAACGTACGAGTACCTTATATTAAAGATGTTTCTATTTAGATACAGTTACCCGACGTTCAAAAATAAAAAAAAGAATGCACAAAGATATATTTTAGTCTGTTTGAAGTTTGTACCATATTGATTAGATAATGGAAAACGTGCATTAAATCAAATGAGTCTGATGACAGAAAGCAATAAAGATGCAAATGAATTTGATATTGATGATGAAGATAACAATAACATGATTTTATCAAGATCCTTTTAAAAACGATTTTAGTTTTGTATAACTATTTTTCTAAAAATGTTTTAACTATTTGTTTGGTTTTATTTGCTTTTAATATTAACTTAGGTACCTGCATCAAAAAATGGTAAGGGGTGGATTATTTGTAAAACTATAACAACAGTTAATAGTATAACATAAAATTAACTAATAATAATAATAATAATAATACTAATAATAACAACAATAATAATAATAATAATAATAACTCTTTGATGGTATATAAAAATAAAGACAATAATATGGTAGTAAAAAGGAGAATCGAAATGATAATGTTATTGTATAACCGTATGTTACTAAAAATCTTGATTAACTTTAACTGAATTTTAAATGCCACAAGCTAATACTTTTTTTTTCATGCTTATATCCATTTTAAAGCTTATTTAAATCTCTATAAGTTAATTTACTTGTTTTTAGATAATAATAATTATTAGGAAAATAATGATGGCCATGCAAGAAGAGGTAAGAAAACGGATTTACGAGTTCTATTTGAATAATAAATTGCAAGTTAAAAAGTTCACAGTAGCTCATTTCAATGCTGAAAAAATTCCAAGAAGCACTATCTATGATATAAGTAAACGTGTTGAGAATGATTCTGGGCACAAAAGAGTGCAAGGAAGTGGTCGTGTGGCCAAAATCATAACCCCTAAGGGTATCAAACGCCTGAAAACTATATTTGATCACAGTGACCAAGTTTCGATGAGGAAAGCTGGTCAAAAATATGGATGCAGTCATTCACATATTATTAGAATTCTTGCCAAGTACACTGACATCAAAAGTTATACAAAACAGGGTATACTTCATCGACAAGAGAATCAGAATGAGCGAATCAAAACCGGCATTGATCGTCTTTATTGTGATTTTAAAGGAAAATTGGTCATCCTTGACGACAAGTCTTAGTTTATGCTGTCACACTCAACAGTTAATGGAAACAGCACCTTCTACTCCAGCAACAGAGACAAAACTCTATCAAGTGTTAAATATCCCAAAAAGCGCAAGTTCGAACCCAAGGTGCTTGTCTGGCTGGCGGCTTATGACGAAGGTATTTCAAAGCCATTTTTTGTCCCCAGCGGCTTTGCAGTCAATAAAGCCATCTATGAAATTAATTGTATAAAGAGAAGATTAGTGCCGTTCATCAACGCTCATCATGCCGATGGTAATTACATATTTTAGCCGGACCTGGCGTCATCGCATTATGCCAAAACCATGATCCACTGCTATGAGACTCATAACATCAATTTCATCAAAAAAATTGACAATACACCAGCCGTACCGGGGTGTTGTCCAATAGAAGACTTTTGGGCTATTTTGAAAAGCAAAGTGTATGAGAGTAACTGGCAAGCAAAAGACGTGAAGCAACTACAAACCAGAATAAAGCTTTGCCTGAAAAAAATTGGTCGACATTTAAAAAATCTCGTATCTTTCGTAAATCTAGGTTTAAAAACAAAGAAAAAAATTTAGTTTTCGCTTGGTTCTTGACGTTGGATAAAACTTCTGTAAGCATATTAATCTTATTGAATTTCTGATGAAGAAGCAGTTAAAAAAAAGGCGCACTTGAATACAATCCGCACTAAAATTAAACAGTTTCTTTAGGTTTCTAGAAAGAACTTTATATCCACCGTTTTATTAAGACCATACTCACTTCGTTCAATTGATCTGCATCAAATTTTGCATCCCGCTTTAATTTGCAACAAACCCTCTTGCCCCTCCCTTTCCTCTCTTGCTTTGAGAACTTCAGATTAAACAATATAAAAGTTGCATTTTTTGTTGACACGTCCAGGTAATCGGTCTCAGTTTTTTTCAAACTTAATTTTTTTTCTATTTGTTTTTTTCCTATCTTTTTTTCTATTGACTTTTGCTGTTCTAAATGTCTTTTAGATATTTCCGGCCATATTATATCACTAATTAGTGACAGATTCTTGCTGATTTTATTTTTATTCACTTGTACGTTGTTGCTTTTTTGTTGATCACAAACAAAACAAATCGATAAAAGGACGAGGGCTGCCAGAGGGGGAAAAGTGTCTTAACAATGTTTGGGGCGGGAGCCAAAATTGCCCATAAATCAGTAGACTTCCCCTCCCGCCGTGCATTAAGCACCTAAGGGTAAAGGCAAACGCTAACCGATCAAACTGAAACAATGCTATCCTATGGTTATCGTTATGCGTATCGCAGCATAAAAAACAGTTTAATTTTCAGGTGGTAAGTTTTGCTTGAACATTGCTCTTCCGAAAATTAACAGCTTCAAATAGATGAGCGAACGGAAATGTTTGTGAGCAACTTTTTATTTTTTTATTTATTTGTCGACATCATTGTTCCAATACACTGAAAGAAGACAAATGCGCTAACCAAAAAATAAGAAGTGAAAAGCAAATAATATAACATTACTAAAATTTTGTAAAATACAGCCCTACTTTACCTTAACCTTGTGTTTTCACTTTTTGGGTCAACTCGTGTTAGAGTTGGCCGAATCCGAAGAAGCAGACTGGTTGAAGACAAACTTAATTAAAATAAATAAATAACTAAAAACTCTTTTTAATGATAGTTTTATTCAATCTCTACCATAAAAACTATGGGAGTAATTGCCCATGAAAGTCTGTCCGGATTTTTAGTAACCACCCGTTAAAAATAAACAAAGTAGCTATAAGTTTTTACCTTAATTTTTTTTTTTTTAAGTTTTTTTTTATTTTAGGTGCCCCAAGAACGAGGCATTACGGTCTTATCAAAGAGCAACGCAAAAGAGGATTTGAAAGAAATTTCATGCCTCCTTCCTTATCAATGTTATAAAACTTACCCAGAGGTGGCATTGAATTAAGGATCTCTAGCTTCTGAGACAAGCATGCTAACCACTCGCAACGGCTGCACAAACTCATTCTTTAGGATGTTTCAAAAGATGATTTTGAATACTTGATGACATGCAGACCTGAAAAGTTATTGTAAGTATCTGTATTATCCTTTAATATTTTAAAGTGGAGCCGTTACTCATTCGTGCGTGTTTACACAGAACTTACGGCAGCCAATTTACCCGAAATAATTGCGAGAAAGAGTTGCATCACTTTTGAATTAGAAAATGTGTACGATAGTGTATGCAAATTTTTTATGTAAATCACCAAATTACTTAATGTGAAAATATAAATCAAAATTTACAATTTTACTTTTTCTTTAAAGTTGCATTGCGGCAACATCACCTTAACTTTGATTTATAGCATTTATTTGCCGTTTTATAAAAACTTTTGTTTATAATAATTTCAAAACACTCGTCGAACAATACGCCTTAGTGGCCAAAGAGGTTAGATCGCAGGGTTCTGAAGTTAAATGCTGTGTGTCAAATCCTTAAGCTTTCAAATTTTTTCTTTAATCTTTTTCGACTTTTTAGAAGAAAAAATGAAATATTTTTGAAGTTCTTTAGATAAAGTTTCACTTTTATTCAAAAACTACATTGCGGAAAAATCTCCTTATCTTTGCTTTATAGCATTTACTTGTCGTTTTGTTAAGTTATTCCGTCTTCCACATTAATCATTTTTTTAAATCCCTTCCAACTTTCTAAAATACAAAATAAAACATTTTAAAAATTTTATTGATGTTACATAACATATATAAAAAAATTAAAAAAAAAAAAATTATATACAATAATAAAAAAAAATGCGGGAGAGCTTTTAAAAAAACTTAAAATTTCAATAAACAACAAAACAGCGGTATTAAATTTTTGCGCATGTCTCAATAGAGATACTTTTAACTTATTAATGTGTTAAAGTAATTAGTTAAATAGCGCGTATAACACTCGTTAAAAAGGCAACTTTTTTCTTAAAGGAAAAAAGATTTTATATTCAAACTTTTACTTTTCTTCAAATTTAAATAACAGGGTGAGGGCCCTAATAAGCAACATATAGTCTGAAATAAAATTTAATAAAAACTTTATAGAAACTTAATAAAGAATGAAATTCATAAGTCTAACACTTACTAAAAAAAAAAAGTTCAAAGTTTTTTATTGAAATAAAAAACTATGATGCCCGGTTTTAAAAATTTGTTTTGAAAATATAAATAAATAATGTGCCTTAAATTATTTCTTATCACAGTTGTTTCTTTGTGTTTGAAAGTTCAGTTTTATTTTTTCAAAGCTGCTCAACATACCCCTACTAGACTAGGTGATACATTAGTTAGGTTTTAAAGGGAACAGCAAGACTTATGAAAAAAAGGGTGATTTTAATCAAAAGTCCGATAAATTGTTAAAATATTAACACTTTAATCGTGTTAGGTAAACAAACTTAAAAGCATCTAAGGGAAAAATAAAACTTTTTATTTTTTCCTTTTTTGGTCCAGAATAGAAAAAGCGCCCGTTTATTTTACTCAAATGCTTTACAATAATCTTTTGCTGTGCATTGTGTTAACATTTTAATACCCTTCCCATCCATTAGATGAATTGTGATGTAATGCGTAGTTTTTGAATTATTTTAATTGCCCAACTTTCCCCTATGCTCAACTAGCCTCACTTTCCGAAGGCAAAAAATTATTTTTAAATTTTTTTATGAGGTTAGAGAGTAAGTTTATTGCAAAATAGAACGGAGATTAGTCGATATTTTATGCGTACAATCAAGGTTTCATACTAAAAAAAAATGTATGTTCAATTTTCAGAGGTTATACTGTTAAACTACAAATTAGTTAAAAAAGTTAAAATGTGTTTCAATTACTAAGCATTTTTACTGCAACAGAGGAAAAGTTATTTCTGAGCTTCAACATTTGGGCATATGGAGATCTGCGGTGAACTGGTTATTTTATGATTATCTGTCTCAATGTTTATTTCTAAAATAGTACTGTTTGAAAAACTTCTTTCTTTCTTTTTATGGTTGCAATCAATGTATATCTTTGATATAGAAGGCAATATATTTGATTTGCGAACTAGTAAAAGTGCTTTGAGTTTTCTTAAATACATTACAAGTTTATTTCTTGCGTAAGGTTGAAGGTATATATAAATAATAGGGTCTGATACATGGTTGAGTATGTTGACACCAATTAAAATCAGAACAATATCATCTTTCATATGTTTTGTTTCAATTCTTATGTTATCTGCAATTAAATGCGGGAGAAATACAAATAAAAAAAACGTAAAAACGATTAAAAATGGCATAATGATCAGCTTTTTTGTCTTCATAGGTAAAATATGGTTTTCATTAACTAAAGAGGAGTGGTATGTTTTAATTACTATAAAAGTATATATACATATTGTAAATGCAATAACAAGTCCGTTGTACACGTAGGAGGCGTTTGAACGAAACCACTTGTTAGCGACGTTAGCGTACTTAATTAAAAGTCCTATAACTATTGATGTTAACCATAATAAAATAAGACAAAAAAGAACAATAAAGTTTGTCATTTTTGTTCGATATTTGAATGGAAATGCTACAAACATAAACCTGTCAAGTGAGAGAAGACATAAATTAAAAATATAAGCCATGTGAGCAAAATAATAAACCGCAATAAAATTTTTTGAGTATTGGTAACTATAGTACTTGCAATAAACAGCTCTAACATTAGTAAAAATGTTTAATATTGAAAGTAAACTCATATGCATAATGAAAATATTTTGTGGGGATATACTCTTCATTTTTTTTTTGAGAAGCAATAGTATTCCAATTATATTAAATATTAAAGCAATAAGAATAAGAGTAATGTTTACTCCAGCAATCCATTTCTTAAGGTTGGACAATGTAATTGATGACAGAGTGATAGTCTCTAAACTATCTGACGAGATGTTAAAATCAATTGAAACCATTTGACGCGATGTTAAAATCAATTGAAACCATTCAGCTGTTAAACTAAAGTTATTATTTTCTTGATATTATTTTTTCAAAAATTTTTGATATGGCTTTGGTTTATTCTTTTAAAAGTACTGAACACTATTATTTTACCAATGTAATTGGTCAATCTTGATATTAAAGTTACGCAACCTTTGTTAAGCAATTGCGAAAACGAAAAACTACGGTAATAAAATTGATTAACTCAAAAATATTAATAAACTACAAATTTATCTTCAAAACTTCCGTCAAAAATTAAAACAGTTAATGCATGTTTTGTATTTTAGAAATTTTATCGTAGAAAATGCAAAAAGATTTGAATCTTCTAAGCTTTATATTCTATACCTGTTAAATAATTTTTTAGGTTTCCAAAATAATTTCTTGGCTTTTATTTTATGTTAACATTCTGCATATTTTTCTTTCTTATCTTCTTTTTTTTACCATTTTTTACCAAAAATTTTTTTTTTTTTTAATTATATTCGCGTTTTTCTTTCTCTTAATTCTTAATTTTCTTTATTTGCTCTGTTCCTTCCATAATAATTCACTTTATTTTTATTTTTTAATTATTCTTTTTTCACTTTTCAGCTTTTTGCTATAATATTTATTCTTTTTATAAATATTGTATGGCGCAATATAATACAATCCATTGCTTCATTTTTAATAAAGAAATAAAAAGTTATAACAACTTATAAAGATAAAGTCTGTTTTTTAAATTTACAAATTTATTTATTGTTTTTATTTATTATGTTGTTAGTTATTGTTAACATTTTTATATTATATTTTAATTTTTATTTGCTATTGTAATTATTATAACTTTTAATATTTGTAAGATTCGTTAAAGTGGTTTCAAGCATTGGTTTTAAAAACCTCTACCATTTATATGTTTAGTCTAAATTAAAAAAGAAAGAGAAAAAAAGGAAGATATTTATAATAAAAAGATTAAGAAAAAAAGAATGAATTATTTAAGTAAACATAATAAATAATGAAAGAATATATTTTTGCGCACTAATAATGACGTAAGTTAACATTTATGTATATATATATATATATATATATATATATATATATATATATATATATATATATATATATATATATATATATATATATATATATATATATATATATATATATATATGAAGACCTCAGTAGAAAAACCGGCGTTGTCACATTTTTCTGATTTTGAGAATAACTATATTTGTATCGAATTATTTATTTAAAAAAAAAAAAAATTTAAGATATTTTTTTAAGAAATTAAGTCTTACATTAATAAATGGACATCACTGCGTTTTTCATTGGAAACATTTCCCTGGCGTAATTACTATTTTTAACTACCCTCTTAACGTAAATAAAAACAATTTCGGACCCAAAATGTTCATAAGCCTCTTGCTTGTCTAAAAAAAAAAGGCTCCCAAAAACTTAAGGAACTTTAAATGAAGATAGACCACATTGCTAGTTTTTCTTATTTATCCTACTAAAACTAATTAGGAAGTTGAAAATCGGATGTGTAGTAAGTTTTTTCAATAAAAACAACCAATACAAAACTATTGAGAAACAATCATTAAAATAAAAATATTTAATCTGTATCTGAAATTTCTGATTCGGAATCTGGTGTTCCTGTGTTAGTAGTGACTAGATTATCAAAAAAACTATGATTATCAGGTTTGCAAAGGCGCTTAAGAACCTATAAGTCATTATATTTGGCAGCATTTATTGGCAAAACTGTTGGAGAGAGATTATACTGACTTAGAGCAGTGTCTTTTTGATTCTTTCGTAGACGTTTTACCAGCACAGTATTTTCGATATTGCCATTCCAGTTGTTACGGTAGAGAAGCAATGACGGATGAATATCTTGAAAAACAAGTTCTCTGACTAGTCGAGTTTTTATCGGACATGTGCACTTAAAATATTGCTTTAAGAAGTCCGAAAATCTCAAAAAATGTATATTTAAAAAGTTCACAACATTAAAAGGTGAAGTTTTTTTTCGACAATTCTTGAAAACCTGACGCCAATCCTCTGGGATTTCAACATCAGTCTTTATATTAACATTTACCATGTCACGATCACATTCCATATAAGAATGACCTCTTATGGGAAATGAAACTTTAATACACCTAAACCTTTTTTGATAGTGGACCATCCAATGCAAAAAACGAAACTCAGTGTAGTTTTTATTCTGTCCTGCACATCCATCACAAAAGAAATGTAATTCAGAAACGTTGTTAGAAAGATGATTAATAATAAAATGATAAAGCATAGAGCAAACATCATCAGCTCCTTTTTTTCCTTCTGTTTCATCATATGTGAAAAGAAAATCCTCATCACTTAATAGGATGTGAATATTAAATGAAAAAAATTTAAGCTGCCTTCGGTAATACACATCATTAGTGGATTTATTAGGCAATAACAAATTCTTCTGAAAATTAAATAGCTCCAAATGTGTCTGAGATTTTTGCTCTATTTTTTGCATCTGATTTTCTGCTATAAAATGAAGCTGCCTTTCTTGTGTGAAGTTCATGCTCTGTTTCAAGATCTTTCTTTATTTTTTTAAGTTTGATAATGTCTTCATCGACGGCATTTAAAAGCTTTTGGTCATTGTGTTTTATATTTACAAAGAGCTCATCACAAGCCAAGCAAGTGTCTTTTCGTGGAAAACCAAACCCAATGTTAAAATTATTGTTAAATATTACTCTATATGTTTCATATCCTACTTTAACTGTTGGGTAAGCAAGTTTGAAAAGTTCAAACATTTTGGAGACATTCAGATTTTCAGATAAATAAATTTTTTTAGTTTTTCCAAGAGCATAATGAGACGACATTCCTCTAAAAGAAAATATATGTTTTCGGATAGCTTCTCTGTCACTTTCTGATAACTTGTGCGGTCGATTTTTATGCTTTCCTCTACCATCAATTGGAGGGTGACCTAAGGGAACAAAATTACAATCATTATTATATGAATCATAGTAATAAATATAATCATTAATAAGTAATTAAAAAAATTATAAATTATATTTCTAAAAAGATCTACTAACCAGTTGTAGCAATTGATTTCCGTATTGATTCAATTCTAGATTTTGTTATTCCAAACAAAAAAATCATAGCTTTAATGCAAACCGGTACTTCAACAGCTGCTTGTGCTCTTTGCACCCTAACGCTATAAGAATATGAAAAATTATGTAAATATTCTTTATCGTTTTCCTGTCGTGATCTTCGTCTTTTGATATTGTGAATTTTTATTAATGTGGCTAAGTATGCGTCCTGACTATCTTTAGATAAATATTCGTTAAAGTTTTTAATCAATTCGTTTCTTTCTTCAACAGTAACAACCTCAAAACATGCCAGTCTTTTGCATTTGCAGTCTGTTCCACTAATGTGACTTGATAAAATGTGCATTTTTTTTCTATTTTTTAAATTAACATTAATCTTCCTTTTTCTTGATTTTTCTGTTACAACAGGACAATCGTTGCTCGCCATTATGCTTATTATGTTTTCTTTTCTTTTCCCGCATAATTCAACCAATTATTACGGATTCTAGTAACCACGTGATTTTTACAACATTCAAAACGACGGACTTAGCTGTTTGTTCCAAACTTAACGCTGGACATCGCTGATTATTTCATTGGGATTCCATTGGGATCATTTTATCCTCTTTAAAGAGGACTGGGATGTTTTTTTCATTAGTTTTTTAAAAAAATATATGAAATAAATCATACTTAATCAAAAAATAGTAATAACTCAAATTTTTTTTAAATGTGACATCGCTGGTTTTTCCACTGAGGTCTTTATATATATACACATAAAAATATTAGCTTACGTCATTATTAGTAGTATTACATTGTTATACAAATAACTCCGATGATTGGAGTTTGGATTTTTTGGCTGCACCTGCCTCAAACGTGAAGGCACCAAGTTTATAAATTAATTTTTATACTATTCTTAACTAAGTCTATATTCATCAATAAATTTAAAAACTCACACAAAATATTTAAGCGTTTAAAAATTACGACCATAAAAAGTTTGAGCCCTCCTCAATTTGAGGGGGGATTGAGGGGGTCGCAAATTTTATAATGCCATATTTGTTGAACGCCTTGATATTTTTGTGTGAGTTTTAAAATTTATAGATGAATATAAACTTGATTGAGAATAGTAAAAAAAATATTTTATCAATTTGTTGCTCTTACGTTTGGCACAGGTGTAGCTAAAATTTTGGGGTTTTTTCGTTCCCATGCTCCAATCGTGGCAATTTTTTGCAGCGCTTCTTTATTTGGTAAATATACAAACATATAAAATTTTGGAGTTTGCTTTATGTCTGAAAGTTAGATTTCTTAAACATCAAAAAATGCTGCATCCGCGCCTAATATATATTGCAAAATAAAGTAAAAATTATCTCATGATTAAACCCCCGTCCTTTGACATAGTCCAAAAGTTTTAGCTATTAGTTTGAAAATATAAATTTCTGTAAAACTTATTTTTATTATTATTAATAAAACTTAATTGATTTATGTTAAGTTTTTTAAGCACCAATGACATTTACTGGAAAAAAAAAAAAAAAAAACGAGCGCAGTTTTTTAATTAGTTTCAAAAAGTTTCAATTTATCAGATTTGACTCCTTTCCGTAAAGATAAATTTAATTGCGCAATCTTTAAATCAAGTTAAACAATTTGAATTCTGATTAAGGCAAGCAATTGTAAACATTTTTATTACGTTTACAAGTATTCGTTTTTTAATTTTGCAATGGAATTGAAAATAAGGTAAGAAAAAAATTATACGCAGCAATGTATGTAGGGTAGATTAGGGTAATATAAGCACCTTGGTAATATGAGCATACTTAGAGATTTCTTAGATAGAAGCAGTGAAGTTAAAGTTGCTTTTTTATTTTTAAAATCGAATTTATGTGGTGATAACTGGAATCAGTACAATTAGCTCAAGTTTAGATGCAGTAGTTAGCGGCTTTCATCTAATTAAAAGTAGCAACCAGACAATCTCTAATGGACTTATTATAAAAGGACAAAAATAGACTTCGACAAAGCACTAATTGCAACAATTTTAATTACAACTATCAAAAATGAATTGTCTATAAAAAATGTTTGTCTTTCTAGACAATCATTTTAAAAACGGACACTAAATGAACAATCTCGATTTTTTAATGAGGTATAGAAGATCTATTTAATATATAATTTGGACTTATAACGAGTACTTAAATTTTCACTGCAGCATCGTTTCAAAAACTGAAAACGAGCACAAAATTAAAAATACAATTTTTCTAACAGAAGTTCATTTTTTAATTTTTTGTCCAGCATGTGCTGTTGATTAAAAAGTTAATGTCTATTTAAAAACCTCAAAATGGACTATTTTGTGCTCAATTGAAGTTCATTAATTACTCAGTTCAGTTGTTTTTCAATTCTTAGTGAGTGTGCGTGAAAATTTATTTTTAAAATGCCCTCTCCAGTTTGGGATTACTTCAAAAAAGTTGAAGGTAAGTTTATCATTTAAAAAATTTTCCTTAGTCACTAAAATCTTTATCACCTTCAATAAAATTATTTTAAAAATATGTGATCAAGGAGTTGTCCTTTATAAAATGTGGATTAGTAAGTAGAAGATTCCAATAGGTATTAAAATTTATTTAGGTTTGTGAATAAAACAATAGTGAAAAAGAAAAATGTTTTTTACTTTCATTTTATTGATGAATATGTACGCAAGTTTTAAACAATAATTAATCATGGGCAATGATCGTCATTTGGAGTTTTGATGTCATTTCAATATTTTTTTAATATTATAAATTTATTACATAACAATCTTCAAATAATACGGTAATGAAAGATTTCTGGTTTTATGAAATCAAGTAAATTTAGACAAAATCATAGACACCAAATAGACAAAAAATTATGCTTTGTAGACTTATGAAGTGAAAACTATTTTTTAACTGAGCAATCTGAGGACACCATCAAAAATTTGATAGACACACCAAGGACAAAAAATTAAACATTTGTTGTGTCCATTACAACATACAGAATTGTCTATGTCTGTGTTGTAAGTCTATCCATAGACTAGTCTGGTTACTAATTAAAAGCTGTTAAATTTTTTAAATGGTTAAAATAATATCGTCACGTATGAATAAATTTGTGGTGCGAAATTTTGGTGCTAAAACAATGAAATTCATTTTTTTCATAAAGAAAATTATGTTAGTTAAAAATTCAATCCATTTTTGTTTGAAAAACAATACATGGAGACATTTAGTTTTGACTTCATTTAAAGATGCCATTTTTGTGTAATACGAGCATGCTCAAATTACCCAGTGCTTTTCATTGAAAGTCCTAAAATAGCAGTGGTTTTAATTGCTTTTTTAAAAAAAAAAACATAGTAAAAAATTTTAATATTTTAACAATACTAAATACTTTTCTGTAGTTTAAATTCAAAAAAATTGAATTTTTATTCAAAGGTTTGAGTTAATAAAAATGAAAAAAACAACTAATTTTTTTTTTTTTTTGCTGAAAAACATAGTATTATTGTTTCAACAAAAAGTGATTTAAAAATTGATCTTTTAATGGTAAGTTTTGATTAGTAAATAAATGATTGGTCGGAGTTGTGTGAACAAAGTTGTTACAGATATGAAAACAATTTTAAATCGTTTTAGTCCCCACCAATGCGTTGTCTTCAACTTCATATTTTTTAAATCATTTTTGAATTACTTTTTTAAAGCATGGTTCAATCCAAGTCTTGCTCACCGTTTAAGCCTTGTTCCAAACATGGCAGCCGTTTTTTAAACGGCGTTTAGCCGTTGCTTTGCCATTGCCTTTTTTTATGCTACTTTTGGTTCATTTTGTTTTTTTTAACATTTGTTACTATTTTTATAAAAAAACAATACTTGAATAAACGCGAGATTTTAACTCAGAGACTTTTGTCTCCCAAAAGTCTCTGAGTTAAAAGACAAAACTCAAAACTCGAAGATTTTAAAGTAAAACAATTCAGGAAGAAAAAGGTGAGGCAGGGTGATGTTTGTCTACCTAAAAAAGTCGTATGGGTGATATAAAATGGAATGTGGGATATTTTAAACTATAAACACACAGCCATTTAAGCAATACATTTTATATTACCAAATATTTTTATTTCAATAAAATTGCCTTGCTATACAATACATATAAAACTTTAAGGTTAGCATACGGTTAAACTTCAACCATCATTTCAAATTGATGCTTGCATGAACTAACGTTTGGTACTTCACAATACCCATATTTTTATGCCTGTCAAGCTGCACCTGATAGACTTAGTAATTACAATCAAGTCACCCAAAAATAGCCAAAAGCGAAAAAATCGTAAAATAAATATAAAATTGTAACCAAAATAGCTTAAAGTAACGTAATTGTAAAATAAACTATAAAAGTTAGTAATAAGATTAAATAATAAAGTAATATATTTATTTCTTCTACATTAATTAATACAAATTTTTATTTATAAGCAATACAAATATATATACATATATATATATATATATATATATATAAATACACACATATATATATATATATATATATATATATATATATATATATATATATATATATATATATATATACAATTGATGAGTTTTTAATTGTTGTTCAAACTATAAACACATTGTGATCTACACAAATGTAACTATAAATATTCTGTACACTAACAAAAGATTTCAATACATTAAACACGTCTAACTTGCAAAGGAATAAAGCAAAATCATAAAGGAAGATCGTCATTGCTATTTGATGTCTTCATGTGCTAACGCTTGATACTACTCGAACTTTTTTTTACTGCAATCTTTTACTTCTGATGATGTATCAGGTAATTTAAAAGTAATTTAAACAACTTTGCACCTAATTTCTAATAATAAATAGATATTAAAGCGCTAAACTTACATTAAAAAATAGCAATATATTTATATATCATAACTAAACTATTGATTAAGAAACTCACTTACATTATTGGGTTATCTTCTTTTTACCTTTTTACATTATTAGCATTTTTTGTTTTTGATTAGATTGTTAAACTAAGATCATATAATCTAATTCAAACAACTTACTCAATCACGTCGCCTTTTATGTATGTAGGAATATTTTAAAAAACTTAACAAATGATAACAATGATAATGAGAACAATTATGATTCTACACTTATTGGCATAAGTAAAATGCAATATTTAATCTACATATGATTTGAATCCAGTTACGCAAAATAAATGTCAGATCAAACTCGTAAAATAAGTATAAAATTGTAACCAAAATAAATAAAGATAAGTGAAGTACCAGAAGGAATAAAATATAAAATAAACTGTAAAAAGAGTATAAACTATAAAATCCAATACTCTGTAATGCTTGACTAATACAATACAAACATTGTATTAATAAAAACATTATATTTCAAGAAAAACATACAAAATATCAAAGAAAAGTTAAGACTACTAAAAAACCCAACAAGCATTTTTAGCTAAGACGTTTTGCATAACCACCATTTCAGTCAAGAGCTTGCATTAGCCATCTCTTTATGGACCTCTCAAAATCTTTATTACTTACTCCTTTTTCATATTTTCGAACTGCAGCTGTTAAATTTAAAACAAGATATTAAGATGTGATCCACTTAATCACCACAAAATAATTATTTATTAATTTACTTACTGTTGATTATGCCAGAATTTGATTTAACTTTCTAAAGGCATGCCGCTTAACTGCAGCTTTACTTATTTATAGTATAAGTACATTATATTAATATAATTGTATTTATGTATATATATAACTATATAAATGCATAAATATAATTATATCTATATCATTTACTTATACTATAAATGATATAAAAAAAAAAATAATATAAAGTATAAATGATTTGAGATACTCAAATCATACTATTAGTATAACATTAACAAGTCATAGGTTATACCTCGTTGAAATATAACATTTGACGAATGTTACAACTTATGACAATAATAGTTATTAAATAGTACCTATGATAGTATAATCTATATAATATAGTATAACTTGTGACAATATCCACAAATGTATATATATACAATATATAATATTACATAATATCATAATATTTTATTTTATTTTAAAAGTTAGTAAGTTTTGAAGGATCTTAAAATTACAAAGTATAAATTATTTAAGATACTTAAAAAACATTTACTTACTTATAAAATCAAATCAAATATTATGTAATATATTGTTATAAGTTATATTAAGTATAGACCACCGATCCGTTACTGTTTATCGGATTGTCGGATTGTGCACTGAACTATCTATGCTGAACGGTTCAAATTACTTACGGATTGATTTGATCCGAAAGTATTGTGTCGGAAGAAAATTCGTTAAAATTTTTTCGGATTATTTTTTCGGACTGCATTCCGATTCAATGTTTTTGGATCGGATTGCAAATCGAAATTTTTTTTCACGAATTTGAATCTGAATCGATTCGAATCTAAATGGAATTGATTTTACGGATTTATACGGATTCAGAGTAAAGAATGCTTTTGAAATAAGATTCATTTTTGTTTATATACAATATTCAAATATACAATGAGACGAAGTGATTTTCATGTTAAGAAATAAAAAAAGTCAAAATCACACTGAAAATGAATTATTTTCCAAATTCATTTCCTGGACACTCAATGTCTTGAATTTTGCTGAGTTGCTTAGTGTTTTTTTTCATATATACTAACATTTCAACCTTTGAGATTGAAAGATTGGTTCTTCTCGAGCTGTATATATTCCCTGCTGTTGAGAAAACTCTTTGAGATGTTGATGATGCAGCTGTTATACAGAGGTTTTTTATGGCAAGCCTTGAGATTATTAGGTAAATATACTGACTTTGTTTCCAGAATTCCAGTAGATTTGTATTTGCTGGAACTGGTTTTGAATTTAAATACCATTCAATTTTAGCAGAAATGACTTTCTTGGTGCTTGTTTTACCTCCAGGATTAATGTAAGCTGCACCAAACACTTTTTTCCTCAGTTATTCAGTGAAATCGGCAACTCTAACTTTACGGAAATGCTTCGAAACATTGGTGAATACCAAACTGTAATAAAAACTTACAATTTCCGTAACTTTAGTTGAGCTGCGCAAAAGTTACGAAAGTTTTGTGAATACGCATCCTGAATATTAATACGGATTACTCTTCGGAGTAAAAATTCAAAAACACGGATCAAAATACATTATCGGTTTACGGACTTTTTATTAAAATATCTGCCTCAATATTTCGGAAATATTGAGGCAGTATTATTAAAAATATGAAGCAAAAATTATTTTCTTAATATTTGCTTAATAAAACGTGATGCATGCAAACAGTTTACGAAAAAGAACTAATTATTTAAAAGTTATTTGGAAATATTCCTTAAAGTTGTCTTAACAACAAATGTTATTTTAGAGGCATGCATAATGTTTTCAACAAAATAACTAATTGTTTGCCTTAATTATTGAAATGAACGTACCAATTTTTAAAACTAGTTTTTATCTCTATTTCTATTTTTATTTTTATTTCTATTCAAGTAGAAGAAATATAACAATATAAATTTTATCGGACCAATCCACTAATTGAAGCAATCCACAATGCGATCTGGTTCGCCAAAGAATTTGATCCACAAAAAAAAACAAAAAAAACCCCGCAAAAACAGAGTTTAAAAAATTCTTAACTTTTACATCAAAATAATATAACAGTGGCTAACCGTAATAAATGTAAGTAAAGTAGACTTGTTGATCTGTTGAACGAATTGTTGTCAGTTAAGATTTCCGAATCGGAATGATTGAAAATAAAAAAGAAATCCACTGTTTATAGGACGTGCATATTAAAAATGTAATTTATTTGAACCACGCCATTTAATGGTGACGCAACAAAACGCGATTCGTATGATTCACAAAGCGAACTAAAGTTAAATTGATTCGTAAAAGTTTTTCAGATTATTAGTCCGAACATTGAAAAAAATCCGTAAAATAAAAATCCGCCAGCAGTTTGTAAAAAGTTTTCGGAATATTAATACGAACAGCATAAAGAATCCGAAAAAAATTCGCTATTAGTTCGTAAATTATTTTTCTGATTATGGTTTGTAAAATATTTAACGATCGGACTGTTGTAATCCGCAAAAAAAGTCGGTCTGACTTTTTGCGGACTTTACAAACCGAGTCGGCGGTGCCTAATATTTGGCATAAGACATGAAATTTTTTAATTAATCAAACACTAGATTATTATATATTATTAGAAAGACCTTGAAAACAGTGTTTTAAAGGTAAAAAAATTAGTAAAATTAAACAGTTTTACAAAAAGTTATAGCGTTTTAAATACCAAATTTTTTATACATGGATTTGTCAAAGAAACCTTGACCAAGTTTTAAGCTTTTCTTAACTTGAAATGTCTTAACTTTGGCAATACTTATGAAAATTCATAATACTTGGTATCAAAAGAAAGGTCTTAAAAAGGAGAATAAGGAGACATAAAAGACGTATGCAGGGCGTAGAAGGGTGTCTATAACACCCTTTAATATATTCAAAATCTAGGTTTTTTTAAATAAACCTTTTTGCTTTTTTTTTCATAAAGTTTGCCTGGTTGCAAGAAAACATTTTTTTTGCAGATGTCTGAATATATTAGAAAAAAGTCTCAGCATTCCTTCAATACATACCTAATGCACAAACAACAGGGAAGTTTTAAACAGCAATAAATTCATTATAAACAAAACTTTACAAAAAATATTTCCAAGCAGAATTAAAGTTAAACTCATTTTGTACCCAAAAAAAATCTATGTTGATAAAAAAATTTTAAAAAAACTAACATTGCAAAACATATTCATATCAAACCACACTTAAAAATACAGAAAAAAGCGCGGCACAAAATCTGGACGAAGAAAACAGATCCGTTAAGGTCGGATTTACGCGTACCTAGTTATATATAAATTATAGAATTTGTTTTATATAAAATAAATAAAATAAATTAAAAATGATTTGAGATCCTCAAAAATATCTACTTACTTTTAAAATAAAATAAATGTGCCAGTACAATTCGTTTTGCTATAAAAGATTTCTTATCATTCGTTAGTGAATTCCATTAAAATTATAGCAAATAGAAATCAATAAAAAGTAATAAGAAAACTGACATTTGTTAAACTGTTGATGATGGCGAGTCTTTAAAAAACTTAATTTTTTTTTCAAATACAAACATGTTTTAAGTCTGGAACAAGGTTGGCATGGTCGGCACAGTCAGCCGATCGTAAAACGAACATGTCCAGCCATTGGAATAAAAACGGCATCACCGGTGCAGTGGTACCGGTCATCAGCCAATGAACCCCATGCATGGACTAAGCATGGACAAATTAATTTGATGAAGTAAAACAAACTTTATTATTGCTTACTTTTATTAATAATCTTTTACAAAATTACATTAACATAAATATAGTTTTCTTATGATCTCCATCGCGGAGCATATTCATACATCTTTCCCTTCTTCTTTATATGAAATGTTTCACTATTTAAGTTCAAGAATGTTTTAATATTTCCTCCATAATTCTATAGGACGTCTTTCTCTGTTTGGATATGTTTTTGGATTCGGTTCTTGATAATGGCTTTGTTGCATCGGCGTAGTAGTTGTTATTTCCTTTTCTGGTGAAATTAATTCGTTCTGAGATTATTCCTTGGCTCCCTCTTCTTTAATTGGTGTCGGATTGAATTGTATATCCATTGGTATTTTCTTCTTGTGTGAAGCATTCCGAGTTTTTTGCAAGTTATCAACAGGAGATTTGGCAGTAATTATTGTACCGTTCTTTGCCGTAATTGTGTAGAGTTTAAACACAAACGGTGCCGTAGTTTTGTTATATCATTTTTGTTTTATCAGTACTGTATCTCCAATATTTAAATTTGGATTTTTTGCATGGTATTTTGAATTTAGTATTTCTTTCTGTATAACTTTGCATTTTCTTGTCTCTGCTTGGCTTGATCATTAATATTTGTATCAAACCTTGTCTGAAATGAGGGTATTGTGAAAACTATAAGGCGATTGAACATGAGTGTTGATGTTGGTATCCGAGTTGTGCAATGGGGAGTGGTACGGTAGGAGAACAGGAAATTGTATAACTGCTTTTTTCAGTCTCTTCGTTCAATGTGCGCTGTTCGTATGGTTTTCATCAGTGGTTTCATGAATGATTTGGCTTGTGAGTTAGCTTGCGGCCAAAGTGGAGTAATTCGTTTATGTTCAATATTCAGTTTATTAAAAAACATCTTTATTTTAAATGAAGTAAAAGGTGGTCCATTATCGCTAATAATTTTTTTTGGTATTTCATATACTGCGATTGTTTTCAGTAGAAAATCAATAAGAAGGTCAGCGGATATATTATTTATAAAATCGACAATCGGAAACTTTGATGTTTGGTCTAGGAGAACAACCAAATAAAATCCGTTTGGTAAAGGACCAAGGTAATCTATGCTAAGTGTGTCCCAAACTTCCGATAGTGTTGGTGTGAATAATAGTTCGGCTGGTGGATTTTGTTTACCAAGTGCTTGACAAATTGCACATTGTTTTATATATTGTTATACTTTAGTGTCTAGGCCAGAAAAGTAAACTTTCTGTCTAAGTTGTGCTTTGGTTTTGTCGAGTCCCATGTGACTATTATGCGCCAGTTGTATAACCGTAATCTCTAGTGATTTGGAATTATAATTCGATTTGCTTTTAGAATAATGTCTGATGTTTGATTTACTGTAAGTTCTTGGCTAATCTTACGGTAAGCAAGTAACTCTTTTTGAAACTTTCTTATTTCTGGAGGACAACTCGGATGTGTTATTTTATACCAGGTATTAGTGGCGACTAACTCTGTAAGTATTCGTACCATAGAATTGACTTTGGTTTCTCTTTGAATATCTAGTAGTGAAAGGGCTTTAGGACATGCGTATTCAGCAGTAAAGTTGACATATATATTTGGCTTTTCGTTGTCACAAAGGTCTACCGGGTGACGACTTAGAAAATCAAATATGTTATGTTTTCCTTGGACGTAGTGTAAAGCAAAAAAATATCCCTGTAATCGTAAAGTCATACGCTCAATGCAAAGTGGTACTGTAGCATTTGGGTTGTTTAAAACCTTCACAGTAGCTTCGTGATTGCTGTACATTTTAAAAGGGTGTCCAAACAAGTATGTCCTGTTGTGTCCGAAGGCGTATACTGTAGCTAAACATTCTCTTTCCAGCGTAGAGTAGCGTTGTTATACAGATGACAGCGCTTTTGAATTGTAAGATATGAGTTTAAAGTCTTGTTTATTTGGCGTGTTTTGTACAATCATTGCCGATATGCCAACAAGACTTTCTTTGTTGAGATCGAAGTATCTAACGCATGAGTCTGATGTCATGATGTTTTTCAGTTTATCGAACGCACGCTGGCACTTAAAGCTCCAGTTGCATGATGAATCTTTATTAAGAAGTTTTTGTAAAGGATAAGTAATTGTACTGTGGTGTAGAATGAAACGCTTAAAGTAATTCATAAGCCCGAGAAAGCTTTGGAGAGATTTAGTGTTTTCTGGTAAAGGCATGTTTTTGATATTATCATGTTTTTCAGGATCTGGTTGCATTCCTCCTTTTGAAAATATAAAACCAAAAAATTTGACTTTTTCTTTTCCAAATAAGCATTTTTCAAAATTTAGAGTTAAACCTCTCTGTTTTAATATTTCTAATACTTTGTTTAATATTGAATCGTGTTGTTTTGCATTTAAAGTTAACATTAAAACATCGTCAGCAATATTTAGAGTTCCTTCTATATCTTTCAAAACTTCTCGTGAAGCGTTTTGTAGTTCCTCCTGCGCAGAATTTACTCCAAAATTAAGTCTTGTGAAACGTTTAATTTGAGTTTCGAATTGAAAAGTAGTAATTGATCTCGATTCCGGCGCAAATTTAAGCTGGTGAATGCCTTCATTAAATCTAGTTTTGAGAAAACGGCTGAGTCTTTAGGTTTTAGTAAGTGCATTGATTATTGTATCACATAAAACAATATCCTGGTACACCTGATCTATGTTCAAAACAGCAAGCTTTCTTATATAAGACTATTCTAACCCTTGTTAACAATATAAAAGTAAAACAAAAGTTAAATTTGTTGCTGATCTTTACTATTTACACAATTTCTATTGCATATTGTTAGTTAGCATATATATATAATGTAACTGGAATTTGTATATGTGTAATTATATGTGTGTGTATATGTATACATGCACATGTGAATAGTGTATATATTGTGCTTGCTATATTCTATATTAATTTATTAGTGTAAATTCTATATTCATTTATATAATTGATTTATTCTAATAAATTTATATTCCATCTGTATTAGAAGTTTGTGTACTTATATAGCTTTATTCTTATATAGACTTATACTTAAAATACTCAATACAAATACTCATTATTACTAAATAATATTAGTGTATTTACCAATATCATAAAATTATATATCATATCATTAATATATATTTACTTTTATATTGCTTAATTACCCCTGCATATTTAAAAAAATGATTATTTATTTATCTGAACATATATTTTCAGTTATGACTATAATATAAAGTTTCTCTTTTTAACTTTGATTAAAATATTATTATAAAAAGGTAGTATATATAAATACTATATACATTATTAATATCTTGCACATAAAATTGACTTAAAACTGCAAATATAATCCATTAAATCATATACATTATCATTTCAGTTTTGCTTTATCATTTTAATTTGTTTGTCTATTATTTTATTTGCATTATCTCTATATGCTTAGAAACTTCTAATAGACTTAGATGTAATTCAAAAATATTAGTTTATCACTATATGATATTAAAACAATCCCGCAAACTTTGCAAAAAAAATTTATCTAAAAACCATAGAGTCATCCAATGTGACTGCTGCTTTTCTTGGATTCCCACAAAGTGCAATCTAATCAATGAGCACACACATAACATTATCCAATGATTCTTTAGAATGATATTGCTTTGACTGTATTTCCGAAAATATTCCATTTAGTACCCTTTCCGATTAAGAACTTAAACTTACACTTTCATGCAGGAATCTTCCATTAAAGCTATTAAAGTCACTTGAATCTCCTGCTCACCTAAAAAGTCTATATTTAGGTATGAATAATGTATATAACCCAACTATTAATTGTAAATATCTTGATGCTACTGAATTCAATAATTCTTTAAATCCTGATACTGATATATATCTTCATCTCATTATTGCTTCCTTACCACGACATATTAACAATCTCCGTAGCCTTATTAGCACTCTAAACACTTCCCCTATGGTGATAGGAACTACTGAATCAAATTTATATATAAAATACTCAAATATAACAGATAACTCCATAAAGGGATTCAACACTGAACATTGCCCTACTGAGTCAAAAAAAGGTGGGGCTCTTCTTTATCTAAGCTCTAATCTTAACTATGTAGTTCCTGATGATCTTACAATCTATGCCTCAAAATTTCTTGAATCAGTTTTTGTTGAAGCTATTAACCCTCATAAAACCAATACTTTAATTGGCTGCATATATCTTCATCCAACTTTAAGTCCAAAACAATTTATTGCAAACCACTTAACACCTTTACTTCAGAAATTATGTTATGAAAAAAAAAGCATTACATTATTAAGTGATTTCAACATGGACTTAATTAATTATAGAGAATCTCCTTTTTTTTCTAATTATCTCCAAACATTATGCTCTTGCTCGCTTCCTCCAACCATTATACTTTCAACACGTACAACTTCAAAAAACCAAAACTCTCATTGATAATATTTTTTATAAACTCCTATTCTCCTAAAACAATCTTTGGAAATCTAACAGTTTCTATTTTAGACCACATGACCCAGTTTCTCTGTATTCCTGGTATTACATAAAATAAAAAGAATATAAAAATCTCTAGAAGATGCTTTAAAAACTTCGATACTGACACCTTAATACAAGATATATCTAGTATAAACTGGGAGGTGCAAATGCAAGACGTCAATATAAATAAAAAAAATGATAAGTTTTTTAAATACATTTGAAAAAGTTCTCGACAGGCATGCTCTATACAAAGTTTTAGCAAAAAAACAAATTAAACTTAAATCTAAACCATAGATAACCGCTGGTATTCTTAAATCCATCTCAACCAAAAATGGAATTTATAAAAAATTTGTTAAATCAAATAATACTAATACAAGAATGTATTACATTTTCTTTTTCAACAACAACCTAAACAGCATTAAAGGAAATTGGAAAGAAAAAATAGAAATTATGAACATCAGACCTACTATATACAATAACTCTTTCAACCTCAAAATAAATGATAAAGTTACCTCTGATCCAACCATAATTGCTAATATTTGTAACAATTTCTTTGCTACTATCCATGAGATTCTAATAAACAAAAAAACTATCCTTAAATATGATTTTACAGACTTTGTAAAAAATTCTAATGAAAGTTCTTTTTTCTTTAAGTCAGTGACTGAAGTTTAGGTATTGAGTCTCATTATGAAACTTCAAAACAAAAAATTTCTGGGCCCAAACACCCTTTCCACATTTATTCTTAAGCTCATTCCAAACGTAATCTCAAAGCCACTATCCATAATTATGAATAACTCATTTAGAAATGGAGTTTTCCCAGATCTTCTTAAGATAACTAAAGTGACACCAATACATAAAAAAAGGTTCTCTACTGGATTACTCTAATTATCTCCCAATCTCTCTTCTCTCAAATATAAGCAAACTATTTGAGAAAGCTATGCGCAATAGACACAACAACTTTCTGGAGAAATTCAAGTGTCTTTATAAAAATCAGTATGGGTTTAGAAACAATCATTTAACAACTCATGCACTAATTGATAAAATCGAAAAAATTAGAACAGCTTTGAACAATAAATTGTTTGCATTTGGTGTTTTTGTTGATATCCAGAAAGCCTTTGATACAGTTGATCATTCCATTCTTATCAACAAGTTGGAGTACTACGGTATCAGAGGCACAACACTGCAATGGTTTTCTTCTTATCTTCAAAATAGAACACAATTTGTTTCTACTAATGAGATAGAATCTGAATTAATAGAATCAACAAATGGTGTCCCACAATGCTCTGTATTAGGACCATTACTTTTCCTTCTCTATATTAATGATCTTTCTGAAGTTTTCCACTGCTTACCAAAATACCTAAAAATTACTAAAATACCTTTCTGAAGTTTTCCACTATTTACCACTTTGCTGATGACACCAATCTGCTTTTAATAAACAAATCACTTAAAAAGATAAATAAAAATATAAATCATGACTTAGAAAATCTACTCCAGTGGCTTCTATCTAATAAATTATCACTTAATTCCAAAAAAACTGAAATTATTATCTTTAAATCAATTCAAACAAAAAATAAAAAGCACCTGAACTTCAGATTAAGTGGTCACAAAATAGATACTGTGAATTTATTCAATTATTTTGGTTTCAAAATTGATTCGAATTTAAGTTTTGATTCCCATCTTCAAGAATTAGCACTGAAAATAAGCAGGGCCAACGGTATGTTGGCGAAAGTTCGACATTATCTTAATCTTGAAACGCTTCTTAATATATATCATGTGGTTTTTGAGTCTCATTTTAGATATGCTTGTCAAATATGGGGACAAACCCAATCTCTAACACTTAAAAGATTACCTCACCTCCAAAATAAAGCCCCAAAACTAATCTATTTTCAGCACTTTAACCTTTCCCAAATATCCTCTACTACATACTTAAGTTAAAAGACCTTATTCAACACTTTATCTGTTTATTTGTTCGGAAACAGCAACATAAAACCTTACCTCCTCCATTTACTGATTTATTTACTTATAAAAAAAATACTCGTTCCCAACTTCGATCAGCTAAAAGCTTCAAATTACCTATACCTAAACATAGAACTGTTTGTGATGGACATGAATCGAATAAATATTAGAGCATATGGTCATGGAATCGTCTTTTCTCACAGTTAAAATCTCTCCCTACATTTTCCAAATTCAAAAACAGTGTATATAATTTTTGATTAAACAAGTATTCTTCCTAATTTCTATGCTACTCCACTGTTAACTATCTACTATCCATCTTAACCTTATTCACTTCAATGCTAGTCTATAACTACTAATAATTGATCTTTTCTAAAAGTCTTTTCTACTACTTTCTTCATTTCAATGCTGATTTATTACTACTAATACTTGTCTTTCTTAACTTTTTCTCAAATTACTATCACTATTCTATTTCCAACTCTCACTATTGTAAATATTGCTATTTTCTAATATTGTTATTATTATTATTGTTGCTATTGTTGTTATTATTATTAATATTATTATTTTTATCATTACTTTTATTATTATTATTAAAAATAGAATTGTTATCTTTATCATTTGTATTATTATTATTATTATTACCAATAACTGGAGTTTTTATTATTATTGCCTATTATTATTACCAATACTTATATTACTACATTATTTACAATGCTGCTACTGTATATTATTATAATCTACTTCTCTTTTATTGTTACATTTTAATTAGGTATATAAAAGTCTTTTATTCTAGATAGATGTATAAAGAAATCTGAATTATGTTCTAAATTATCAAACTTCTTTCTTAATTATTATTCTAAAAGTTTTTCGTTTAATAAGTATTGTACTGTTTTACGTTGTTTTTTTTTTGTGTGTTTATTTTTTGTGTTGTTTTTTTTTGTATTTTTTGTTTTTTTAGTTTGGTGTTTTAGTTTCTTATTATGGTATTTACTTAAAATTGGTACTTGTACAATATGTAAATATTCCATGAAGTGTAAAATCTATTTTAGAATACATTTAATTTAAATTTTATAATAACATCGTCTAGGTTTGGAGTTGGGAAACGCGTTCTTCCAATAACTTTGTTAGTGGCTAGCATGTCTACGCAAATCCTTTGGTTACCGTCATTTTTTGGAACAATTACCATTGGACTTGGTGTAGCTTCGTCCATTACCGTTTCAATTATTCCTGCTGCTTTAAGCTTTGTAAGTTCATGTTAAACTTTTTCTCTAAGTACAAAAGGAATTCTCCTTTCTCTTTGTGCGACTTGTGGTATACTTTCATTTATTTTCAACTTAACTTGGTAGTTAGAAAGTTTTCCTATTTTACCGCTAAAAACAGAACTTTTGTATAGTTTATAAGTGGTTGTAATCGTTTTGAAACGTTTAGAAGGAGGGTATTGTTTAATTTGCTAATGTTCTGCATGGAATGGCAAATTCTTTATTTGCTGTCGCCATACTTATTTTGTATTGTCTTTTGTTTGTTTAAACGTTTCTTATTGACGTCAGTATGTACGAGAGCTTTATTCAATTGTATTAAACCGAGTAATTTGGTGTCGTTTACAGATAATAGATTTTTGTAGTGCATTTTAATCACGTGGAATGTAAAATGAAGAAATTTTTTTTGACTTTCTATCACGCCATTGATTTGCCTTTCAATTTTAAGTATAGATCTTTGGTATTTCTCTCGAGGTGTTGTTGTATTCTGTTTTTTTTGTTTTTTACTTTTACAGACTGTTGCAAAATGTCCAATTTTTCTGCAGTAGTTGCAAATTTTCCATAATGCTTAACATGTTTTAGTGTGAGGGAATTCAGTTCCGCATCGATAACAAATTTCTTTCAGCGACTTATTTATAAGCTCATGTGTTTCTTTACTGATTAGTGGTAAGTTTGTTTTCTTGACTATACTTACTTCACTTTGTTTATTCGTTTCTTTTTCCAGTTCTTCTATTTGATTGTCCATCAGTTCGAATGTTTTTGCAGTAGCTAAGAATCTTGTAAAGTTTTGTTAGGATTTTGAAAACTGTATTTACAAAGTTTTGAAATGTATTTACTAAGCTCAATTTGTTGTTTAATTTCTTTATTTTTATTGACAAACTTGCATTTAAGAGCTTGTTCATGTAAACGAACGAAAAACTGCTGAGTGGTTTCATCTTTACGTTGATCCATTTTACGGAAGATAAAACTTCATAGCTTGGGTTTACTTGGGGTTTGAAGTGTTCATTAAATACCTTTGACAGCTTGCTGGTATGTGATCAGCGTATCTTGCGGTATAATGTTTTCAAAAATTTCGTAAGCGTTATCTCCAATTAAAGTAAGAAGTTACGAAGTTTTTGCTTACATCTGTAATTATGATTGAATCGCAAAGTAGCTCGAATCGTTTAATGTAGCGTTTCCTGCTAGAAAATAACTTACCCGCATCTTCCGTACATGAAAATGGTGGAAAGTTGGTAGATTAAGATTTTTTATAGCCATGGTAAATATAATGGAGATAAATATAATGGAGATAAATAAAATGTTTATTTAAATCCTTTTATTTTTATTTTCGTGGCCAATATGATGAAAAAAATTTTTATTATCGCTTACTTCTATATAATAATCTTTTATAAAATTACACTAACATATGTATAGTTCTTAAGATCTTCATCGCGGAGCACATTTTTACATTTACTAGATAAGTTATAGTATGTTTTTTTTTTAATTGACGTTTTGTATTTTCAAACAGTCTTAAAATCGAAAGTAATGAATTTTTGATTTAATAAAATAGGACCTACTCACTAAGGAAAAACTATGGATTTTTTTTATAAATGAAGTAAAATATGAATATGAGTTTATCTCTGATATTTCTTTTATATGACTTTTGACTAGTTATCGGAAAATTGGCAACCATTTAAAAAAAAGAAATGTATATTTTAATAATCTTTAATTAAAAAAGCAACTTAATAAAGACATAATCTTTATCTAGAATGTTAAAATAAAAATGTTATAAAGTTTTTTAATCTATTTGTTAATTGACATTAAAAAATACTTTAACCCTTTCATGCATTTCATGCATCAATTATGGTGCAATAATACAAAAAAAATCGACAAATGTTTTTTTAAAAAACATGTAAATAACTGGAAAAAAAAGAACTTTTACAATGCTACCATAATACAAGGTTATTTTAGTTTGTTGTTGCAGAACAATACTGCCGATTAACAACCTATTTATTAACAGTCTAAAATAATATGAAATACTAAGTTGATCGATAATTATGAAGCTATTAAATAACTTAAATGTTGAAGTGGGAATTTTTTTCAAAGTTATTTGAATAAACTTATTTTATCGTTTATTTGAAATCTTGACCTTCATTTGGCCAAAACAAAATATGACCAAAATATATACTTTTGTTGATAATTTTATAACTATATACTCAATGTTTGTTATATGACATTGGAACAAAAAAAATATAGTTTTTGAACATAACATATTGTTGTTTGCACATATTTGGTTTTAAAGTTTGATTAAAATTATAATATACCCTCAAATTTAAAAAAATTAAATTAAACAGCGTCAACATGATAAAATTTATTGAAGTAGTTACAATTTTTCACTAAACACCGACATAATTTACATTTAGAACATTGCACAAGACAAGAAAAATGCTGTAGAAATTTTGATTGTCTTGAAATACTGGAAAAACGTCAATTACTATCAGTAGGTGGTCTTCTTTTTGATTATATTATTTAAAATAATATAACAATATACTTTAACAAACAAAACAGTAAAGAAGACAGAAAAATACAAATTACGTCGCATCTATATAACATTTCTTAACTACTTAGATAAAAGTCCCAGTAAAAAACATAATTCACAAATAAAATAACAAAATTGAGTAACAGAAACTAAAAAAGTATTTAAATACTAAATGCCATTATGTCATTACGCTATAATCTTCAAAATTTTTATTATTATTCGTAAAGGTAAATGTTACTATGCAAAAAACATTTTACAAAATTATACTGCTTTTACATCGTTAACGTGCAAAGTTACTTTTGAATAACACATATTTAGAAATTGATATTTCTATTCATTCATAGTAATTAAAAAATAATAATAAATTGCATCTAGTATTTTATTCATATTAAAATCACCTTTTTGTAGCAACAATTTTCTCCTTGCAACTAGCAACAATCACCTAGCAACAATTTTCTCCTTGCAACTAACTGCTGTAAACGCGCTTAAAACCATGTTAACGCGCTTAAAACCATGTTTAATAAATGGCATCTTTAGTCTTAAAACCACTTTGGTGGTTTTGAGGTATAGCGTCCTTTAATACGTTGTTTTTACGTCATTAGGATACGTCGTTATAAGTTGTGATTGGGATAAGAGCATTGTTTTCTTTTCTCTATTCCCAGTTTTTCGGATAAAGATTCCATCGCTCATCAAATAACTTCCATTCAATAGTTTGAAGATGGATGCGTAATTCATCTAATGTATGTAAACCCATCCCACATTTTTTTTTTATATTAACTTATGAGGCTCAATTATAGTTTTCAAGCTGTTTCCTAACACTTTTGATATTGTAGATACCAAAAGTTTTTTGACAATTAGTAATTAAGTCATAACTAAAATAACGTCATCTCTTGGGGCAAGACGTCATAACGTCATTTCTTGGGGCAATGCAATGCAGGAAGTCTTGTGATCAGAATTGTTGGGTTAACATGCATAGAGCTACCTTCCATGTAAGTTTCCTATCTTGTTATGAATAATCAATCCTATTTCTTCAGCTTCTTCATAATTTATTTTATTAGTTCCAATGATGAACGCAAGACCTGTAGGTGTAGAATGCAAGTTTGAGTCTTATTATATAATTAGGTCATTGATTCAATAGTGATATCTCTGTAATACACAATTCAATAAAATCTTCTATCAAATTTATCAAAACTACAATAAAAAGTCTAATAAATTCTAAAAAAACTACAATCAACTTGGTGTATATCTGCTATTAATATGTCTGCAATAATTTATGACACTATAAGTAATCAATTTTTAGATATTTTTATAGTCACTGAGACATGGATAAAATTAGACAACCCTTCTCCAATTCGAAATTGTATGGCGCCACCGGATTCAAAACAATTCAATGTTGTCAATCAGACCGTCGTGGAGAAGGTGTAGCTATATATTGAAGGGTAAAGTCCTGGCTCCATCTACTCAGCGTATGAGTAGTACCTTGGTACAAAAGGAGCTTGTCTTGAATAGCTCCACTATTACGGTGATACCTTCTCGACTAGTAAATAAATAATCTATTCGAGTAAATGAAAATTATCGTCTATTGTTTATTGTTAAGACAATCAAAAGAAAAAAAAATAATTTTTTAAAGCAATTGGCATCAGCCGATAATTACCAAGACAGATGCCAACGCAATCTATTGGCTAAATGGTCGATGTATTGGCAGGCCAATGCCGATGCCAATACATTGGTGCACCCCTAATTATAAGCAACAATGTAATCAAGCAAATATAAAAAATATACACTCATTAGGTAATTCTACTTCCTCTAAAATGTTTAGCAGCTGCTGAAAGTTTATCGTTATGCTTTGAATATTCTTTCTTTCTTTTATATCTTGACCACGTTGGTTTAAACTTATCAAGTATCGCTTTACTGCATTGTTCGGCATAACTTCCTAAACTGCATCCATGTTACTTGATAAATGGAACTACATGGAACAAAGTGATATGAACTTTCCAAGTCAAACTTAAATTTTTACCAAAGACAAAAGCTTGTTCTTGTTTCTAAACAAGTCCTTGGTTTCTAAAGTGTTATCAAAGTAAGTCTTTTAAATAGATCTGAAGTTTTTAAAGCATTTAACAAAGTCCCGTCTTAACATCTTTTTTCCAATCAGGGTTATTCTATAGATGATAGTCCTTCACACCAAAAACATACTCTCAAGTCAGCTTGAGATGATAACCAATATATCAAATACTAATTAAGCACATTTTAAATCAAAAGCTAATTTAAAATGAACATTCTGTAAGTTTAGTTTTTGTAGAATAATACGAAAATTATAGTTTGATTCCGGAACGTTTTAAGCAATTCCAAATGTCTGGTATCTTTGAACTCCACTCTTTAAAAACTTTATGTTATGAGTTTATATCATTCTCATTCAGAATCAAATTTATTTAAAATAACTTTTAAAAATAATACCCTTAGTCTAAAAAAGACTGAGTCAAAAAAAAAACGGATCCATTTTCCGCTGTTCTGTAATATTTAAACTGAATTTTTTATATTAAATACAATAGGACAAGCGGAAAAATAGTTTCTTGGACAAATTCTACACCTCCGCAATAAACAAATTTATTTGGTCCGAAGAACTCAATCTAAATAACAAATAAAGGAAGGTTTTTCAATATTATTTAACTTCGTTCACCAATGATTGTAATTAGTCAATACTTAGTATACTCCATCGCCTTTTAAACTTTATAAAATCAGGATATAGATTCTTCAATTTTATTTAGTGATTCAAAGGTGCTTAATTTAACGGATGATCTGTTATCATAGTTTTTTTTTTTTTTAGTTAGAGTTATTAAACAAATTGCAAATCTTTGGCATTTTGAACAGATAATTGTCTGATAGAAAGCCTAGCCGTTTTGTTATCAGTTCTACCAACTTTTATAGTGAATGGTTTTCTTTTTGTTGGTATCTAAGCGTCGGATCCATATCATATTTTTTCAGTTTCCATTTTCCTTTTGAGTATTTCTGTCGCAGCCTGTTCAGCTTGAGGAGAATCAAGATCAAAAGGCAAACTTATATGATTGGTAACAGCAGACTCTTTACTACAATAGCTTAAACAAAAAATCCTTTTAAATTTGGTTTCTGGGCCAGATTTATTTTGAACATTAACTCTGTTAGTTTCTTTGTCCAATCAATCTAGAAAATATAAGTAATATAAATATTAAAGCATTCATTTAAACATATAAGTTCATATTTAATTACCACTTAAACTCATTTGATACATTTTCTAAAAAATCAATAAATGCCAAAAAACAGATACATACAACTAGCCTTAAATTTGTTAAAAATAGGAGCAGAATTAAACTTCATAACTTTAGTTTTACAAATACAATTCTATTGCACAACTTTATTTAAAAGTAAAAAAATTAAATATAAATTATCTTAACCTTAAATATCTTCTCTTGCCAAGCCATTCTTGAATTTTTCCCAGTCGTAAGCATATGCAGATCTTTACGATAACTAGAACAAATATTTCTTGTAAAATCTTCTATTAGTTTCAAATATCCATGAAACACATGTAATCTTATCAACTCTCACTTTGTTGTTTACATAATGTAGAGATTTTGAATCTATTCTATATTGCTCCAAACAACAAAACAACAACAACAACAACAACAACAACAACAACAACAACAAAAACAACAAAAACAATAACAACAACAACAACAACAACATTAATAACAACAACAATAACAACAACAACAAACTTATTGTTTTCAAACAAATAAAGATGGCATTTCAGATAATGGTAAGGATACATTAAGATAGAAATACATTGCATATAATTTATAGCATATATAATATACATTAAATAAATACATAAAATAATCAAATATAAAAATAAAAAGTCAGTTAAAAAAAAAAAAAGAGAAATAAAGAATACTTATGAGATCAAGTAAATAAATAAAACTTTTGCTGCAGCTTAAGAATGAGAAAATCCTAGTTACAGATTAAAATAACATTAAACGTAATATTCAAACAAAAATTATAATTAAAAAAAGAACAACCTTTTTTAGAACACTTAATTCTTAGTTACGCATAAAAATTATATTGAATAGGGCGCAAATAATAATCTTTAAAACTGAAAATTAATTTTGTGTTAATGTCATAAATTTAAATATAAATTGAATTTTTATCCGATAAGATGTTAAATTTTTTTTTTCTTTAATCTATCTTTAGATTTAAATTCATATCTTTCACATTCTGTAAAAATGAAGTATATATTATAAAATTAAAATCTAAAAAATACATAAAAATAGAAAATATCAGTTAGGAAAACTTAGAAACTATATATGTTGCACAATCCTTTTGACTTTAAAATCAAATACAGACATTTTCTAAGTGTTGTACGAAATAATAATTTGTTTGAACAACTTTTAACCTGGCGCACAGTGCAAAGTGGAACAGTGTACCAAAATACGAAAAAATCAATGTCGGCATTGCACGTTGAAAATTTGTTATAATAGTGAAGACATGTTCATCAGAGGAAATAACTAGCTAAAAAAACATTAAACACTAATTTAAGCGTTATTTTATGCGGTTATTTACGTGAATTTGACATGTGTTCCAAAATGCTATTTTGAATTTTTTATTTTACAACTTTCTTATGCTACTATTGTTTTAAATTAACTTTATTGACTTTCATTTTAAAATATACTACTTTAGATAATGCTTTTTTCGCTCAGACTTTTAGTAACAACGTAAGCGTAATCATTAGTTTAACGTAAAACAAATTTAACATAAGCGTAATCACTAGTTTTTATGCATCTAAAACAGACAGTTTTCGATTTTTTTTATGCAACTAACCTTTACTATTAGGTATCAGATAAAACATCCTTCAATGTTATCCAAACTATTTATTATGTAAGTCTAATGCTAAATGTATGTTAATAGCCTTGCATCATAAATATTTTGCTGCTTTTTACGATTAAAAAAAATTATAACAAATCATTTGTCTCCGGTTAATGGTCAGGTGATGAGAAATACTGAACATGTAAAAAAGATGTTTTGTACACAAAAAATACCTACAAAATCTTTCATTACTGTTATAATATATAAGTTCTGTAACTATAAATTAAAAAAAATTCTTTTATGGCAAATACATGCATTGAAAAAAAATATTTTTGATGTTAGCACTGATAAAAGCTGTTTTTTCTATTAAAAATATTTCGTATTTTTCACCAAAATTAATTTTTTTATTATTATTTTTTACATTAGATAATTGCATCTATATTACTTTATTTATGCATTTTATATATAAATATAGCCATTCTTATAAAAAAAACTACGACAATAATTTTGGCACAAAATACTCGAGCTTTAAAGTTGGTTTACATATTTATATCTGCAGCTGATTTTTTTTCGAATAATATATGCAAATTAGGATTTAATAAAATCATATCGATCATTATCGAGCATGCGGCCTTTAGTTTAAGGAAGAAGTTGAAATTGAAGAATAAACTTTTTTTTATGCTAGTTTGAAACATAAATAACTTTACAAATATACAATAATAAAAAATTATTTTTATTTCAAATTTAACTCTATACTATAAAATTTGTTTTAAAAAAAAATCTATACATATATGCATATAGTTTTAAATTTAAACACAAATGAAAAAATGTCGTAATTTTGCAAAAAATTATTCATCGATTTTTAATCGCTCTCGGATACGATTATTGATATTTCTTTCAATAAAATATATAAAACCTATAGATTTTTGAATAGCCTGAATAATGTGTTTAAAAATAATAATAATAAATAAAAATTAAAGAGTTTTTTTTTTTAAATTATGGCCAAAAATCATGTTTTTTAAACCACTGTATGGCGGTCTAAATGAAATAAAGATAAAACCTGACCAGTTTGGCCACGAGTAAACAGTAGAGCTAATAAATCAACCACCATGTCATAACAATTCAAAATTTAATTTGGAGAGAAGCATAGTAGGAGATGTCATTTCTCTGCAAGGTTTGATTTTAAGCATCTGAAAGCCAAAGTTAAGATAATCCTAGATAAAATAATATCTTATCACCACAATCTGTAACGAAGTTTTAAACGTTTTAAAGGACTTTTTTTAACCATCCAGATACTAAGCCAACCAATATATTACCCACCCTATGCAATTTTCCTTTTCCAAAAAGTGTGGCAATGGTGTGGATTACATCTTCAACAATTTACTGAATAACATATGGTAGCCTTTCTACAGATTAACGGTGTCATCAACCAGCCAGTTAGAATCAAAAGGTATTTGTCTAATTCAACACCAATTCCGATTGGAATTGGAGATATTATTGATCTCGGCCTTGAAACTTGCACAATACATCGTCCAATACTAATTTGTTTAATCTTTTTTATTTGCTACCCTTTTTGTTTAGTCACCTAAAATATGACATAGTAATCTTTGCTGTTGCTTTATATCAACTATATTATCAACTTTATTGTCTTCTATATTATTTTGTTAATAATATAAGAGGCCAAATAATTAAAACAAACCATATCTGCTCCAATTTTTAACTCAACTAAGAATATGTGGTTTGATGCAATATATGTTTTCATCTTTTCCTTTATGTTGGTACCTTTTCTCTTGAAGCATCTTCAATGCGCACAACTCAATATCTTTCTTCTTTTAATCAATTACAAACTTTTTGAAATGATTTTAACATAGATCAAGAGGCTTCCTTATATATTTTTAGATGGCACGTGCAGTCTATACTTTTCACCACTTTCTAGACGTCCATTTACTGTTTTTTATCTAACATCATTTCTATCTAAACAACCTTCAATAAGTTAATATAGTTATTACTTTATTAACAGGGCTTCTTTTAGTGTTATCATGTTTTTCGCAAAGAAAATAATCTTTATTCTGGTCCCTAGAATAAAAAATCGCACCAAAAACGTTTTTTTTTTCCTTTTTTTTTGTGTTAACAGAGTTCTATGATCTACAAACGTTCTTCTGCAGCTATGATTACTAGTGCTCTATCTATCGGGTTTTGATTTTTATGGCATTGAAGTACGAGTTCTTCCATTTTCCTTTTTTTGCTGAACTTTATTAATGCTTTTAATCCCTTCAGCTTGACAATGTCATGTGTCATGTGACTATTGAGTGTTTTTTTGATAATAATAGTATTTTTCATAACAAACACTTTTCTTTAACGGCAACTTGAGCCGTCTAAAAATAAATCAATTTATTTACATTTACAAAATGCAGACTACAAACTCTATGAATTTAGAGTATTTATTATCAAGAGGAAATTATTACTACAATGTCTATGTAAACTATAACTATGTTTAACTGTTATATTTTTAGATTAAAAAATGTACCATTAAAAGTTTGAATTTCATTCAATAATAAAAAAAAAACATTTTATTAGTAGTATTTAAAATTCACAATATGTAAAGTAAATTACTAATTAATGTTTGCTACCGTTTTTTTATAAAATTAGGCGTTTTACATCGTAAATAAACATAAAATACTAAAAAATTTAGTTTTTAACTGTTACTTGAAATTGTTTACTGAAACGTTTTATAGAATAAAAACGTTTAAGGCATGCATGATTAACTAGCATATAATATTGAATAATTTAATGCCCATATATTATTACTGGAAAATTCATTAAATCTATTGAACGTTGAACCATCAAAATCATTGAAGGTTGCATTAAAGTAATAAGAATATCGTATATTAGTTCTTATATGTATATTAATCAGCATTAAATTGAAGACCTTAGTGCTTAAAGTAATTAAGTCACAAACTACTTATTCTGAGATAAAGGAATTCGAATATTCAAACTAACCTTAAAATAAAGACATGCAAATACATTTCAAATAACCGCTATATTTTTATATTATTATAATGAGTAAACCTACTTATTTTAAAATCTTAAAACCTCATCTTTTCGAAGATATGTGTAATTTACTTTTAAAACTCAAGTATTTTTTGTCCTATTACTATACTTAGTTGCTTTTTGCATCGAAAAGACACACTGAACTAATGTAATTTTATATATTTTTACTATAAAGAATTGAGTCTTTGTCTTCAATGTCACTCGTGCCTCCATCTAAATCAATATCATGAATATTACAATAAAAAATAACTTCTTCTGGAAGATTGACAAGTGTTAAAAGTTCACTTATATTAAAAAATTCGGCAATTTTGACAGGGAAAAGATTTGAGTATGCTCTATTAGTTTTGAGTGAAATGAGAGTTGAAAGTTTTTTTACCTCATTTGAAAGTTTTTATTACATCAGAATATTCTCCTGTATTTGAAATTCGACAAATGGTACCTTGCCTCGTTCAAATTTTGCTCCTCTAAACTCACTAATTCCAGTTATTGGTTTTATCAAGGTATCTTAAGCTCTTTTAAAGTCAAGTACTTTAACAACTGGGATTCCATCTTCCATCATGTTTTCTGTAAGAGGATGTTCTACATACACAACATTAAATGGTTTGCTGGTCGTGTAGGCAGATGTTCCACATACACAACATTAAACGGTTGCTATCTGTATATTTCGCAAGTGATACCCACGTTGAAAATGAAATAACCCTGCCCTTTTTTATTCTCCTTTTTTCAATGCGCCCGAAATTCCGATTACAAGGCATTCGGTTGACCTGGAAGGGGGTACTTTACATAAGCTTGCGTTATAGAGACATTCTTATTTACCAATCTTTGTAGATAGGTAAAGATGTAACACTTTTTATTCTACAGAAAATAATTATCCACGAAAATTATAATTTTTATAGTTGTAGTTGAAAGACCAGAAATTTAATGGTCCCGACATGAAACGGCTCCATTTGGGATCTTAGCGGCAAAATGTTCAGCATATACATACAAGTTAGTACATTCATTTACTTTGTAGTGAATGCGCAGGTTGTGAATGTAAAGTTTACGCCTATAAAACTCTTGTCCAATGCTAGTTGGAGAAAGAAGTACATTTTTTTCAAAGTCTAAACAGATCACTGTAGTGTCTTTGCTTAGTTTTGTATCTTATGTGGCTTTTTTGATTTGTACATTAAACTTATCTGGTTTCTTTATGTGCAACTCATGTTGAAATTTTTATGTATTTACAAGAACCACATAATTAATAGAATTCGGCTGCTTTAATTTGTGACTGAAATTTTTTACACTTATCTCGTATGTCACTGCTTGGAAGTCCAAATTCATTATCAAATTTAAAGTTAAATATGTCATGGTAAAGCCAGTGTTTACACTTAATAGGTATAAGATCTGGATTTGCCTTTAAAAATAAGCGATGCATTTCTGCCACAGTCAAAGATGAATCAATATATTTTTTGTTTTTGCTTTTTGGTTGGCTTAAGTGCCATTCACGTGCAGTAAACAGTCTAAATGTGATCACAAACACAATCTCTAATTTTTTTAATCATTTTTTCTATGATTTTTATGTTTGCCATGACCATCTTCAATGGGAACAGTAAAGTTAGATTTCTATACCCCATACATTGCAAGAAATGCCGCTTTACAAATGGAAACAATTTAATCCATTGCAGTGACTGAATAGAAGAAGCTGCTTTGTTCTTTACCATTTTCTTTTCTAGGTCTTCGACGAATATTATTGACAGGGGTTAGTTTTATGCAACCTAGCAGACATACATTTTGTGCGCGATGATCTCTAAGAGCATATAATGCAGAAAAAATCTGTTCTTTCTCAATATCTGTGAACTTAGTAAGACATTTACAACGACATTCAATTATGGCAGGCTTCCTTGATGGCTTCAGCTTTTTATAATAAGATAAATGAGCTTCTTCTGAAATAAAATAAACATAATATAAAATACCCATGCTTTAGTTATTGTTATTTTATGATACATATATCTTTACATGCGATTATATAAGATATAAGTTGGGTATTTTTTGTAATAATATAATTGCTCAGTTTATTAAAAACATTGAGCGCAATTTTTGTAGAATACAATAAACAAGTTTATATGGTATATATTTTATATACTATATAAACTTGTTTAATTTATTCCTTATATATATATATATATATATATATATATATATATATATATATATATATATATATATATATATATATATATATATATATATATATATTTATATATATATATATATTTATGTATATATATATATATATATATATATATATATATATATATATATATATATATATATGAAAAGTCATATATATATATACATATATATGACTTTGGCCAACTTATTGCCGTTTCTTTTCCATTTTGATGGTGTAAGTCTTTTTTTTTTACATTGGATTGAACTTTAGTTAAAATAGTGATGGTTGTGTCCGCCATTTTTTTAAGGTCATAAACTTATTTTAAAAGCGGTTTGGCGGGAACGCTAAGATAAGTACTTTTGGTACCGAATTTAGGGACTTAAGTACTATTTGTTCGAAAAATTGTATCATTCTTAATTTTGGCTTGTTTAAAAGACGGCATAGGAGCATATTTAAATGTTGCAATTTATCCAGTACACAGGGCTTAACCGTATTAGCAAAAATTACCAATTAGCTTGATTTCGTCAAATATGACTTAAGTACTTTTAGCACAATGGTCTTCAATTATCTTTGTTATGGTGCATGAAAAGTGTGTTTTTGACCATGAAAAGAGTTTTGACCATAAGAATTATTACCTTTTTTTAATTAGGCCTAAAAGGGCTCCGTCTGGTCCAACTGATGGGACTTTTTTTTTGATGAAGTATCTTATGTTTATGTTCACTAGTGCATAGTTTTAGCTGATAGCGCATAGTATTTTATCAGAGCCGGAACCAGCTTTTTTTGGTCTTTGAGATAGCTAACTTCCAGACATAGAGCAAACTCCAAACATTTATATGTTTATACTTATGTCAAATAAGGATGCTTTTAAAAAAATTGCGCTGATTGGAGGCTGGGAACAAAAAAGCCCTAAATTTTGTGCCCCCCCCTCCTCCCCCGGCTCTAAACGTGAGAGCAACAAGTTGATGAAATATTTTTTGTACTGTTCTCAACTAGAATTATATTTATCGATAAATTTTAAGTTCCATAGAATTATCTTTCAGCGTTCAAAAATAATGACCATATAAAATTTATAACCCCCTCAAATTGTGGAGGGTTTTTTTTTTTTTTTTTTTTTTTTTTTTTTGCCGTTTAAAAATATACATTCCGTAATTTACTAACAAAATATAAATATAGCAGGGGCGAGAAGAAGGCTAATATGTCTTAACACCAAGCCCCTTTATAAATTCCGTAAATATAAAGGTTAATTTTAAAATAAGAAACTTCGTTAGTTTTCTAAAATAAACAAATGTACAAAAGTGGTAAAAAGAAAAGAAAAAAAATGAAAAGTGAAAAATTAGCTAGAAGCGCTATAGGCTTAGCAAAAAACAAAAACAATAAAAATATATATATTAGGATATAAATAAATTTAACTCAGTCTTTTTCTAAAATTAATATACTTTTCATGTATTTGATAAATAAATCATAATGTAATTTCAGAAACAGTTTTGTGGTAAATCATTATTAATAGCTGTCTTAGTTTTGTCTTAAACTCAGTAAGCATTGTTAGAGTTTTAAGTTCAGTTGAAAGTATTTTATTCCATGCCTTTGGTCCTCTTATTGAAATTGAAAAATCAGTTGCTGCATAATAACTTTTGGGCTGTATATATCTGTTATTTGAATATCTAGTTAGATATTTGTTTTCCTTAATTTTGAATAACGGGTTAAATATTTTTGGAATGATACTTTTATTAATTTTGAACATAAAAATTAGGAGATGATAAATATTTATTTGGTAGATATTTAGTATATTTAAGTTAATAAATAAGGGTCGAGAAGGTGTATAGCGGCTTTTATTGGATATAATTCTGATAGCATGTTTTTGCATATTAAAGAGTTTTTTCAATTTATTTTTATTGGTACTACACCATGCAATGCTAGCGTAATTAAGATAGGAATGAATAAAGGAGAAATATAAGAGTTTTAAACAACTTAGATTTAAAAATGGTTTTGCCCTATATAGCATGCCGATGTTCCTTGATATTTTACCTTCAATATATTTTATCTGACATCTCCAAGTTACATTTTCGTCCATGAGTACGCCTAGAAATTTTAATGATACCTCTCTTTTTATTTCATAATTGTTAATACAAAGATTTGGAAGTTTTAATGGAATTTTGTCTCTTTCATGATAGCGATGGAAAAAAGTATATTTTGTTTTTATTACATTTAGAGATAATTTGTTTGCTCTAAACCATTTAGAAAGATATTGAAGTTCTATGTTTACAGTTTTAAATAAGATTTTTATGTCATTGTGAGCATAAAATAGATTAGTATCATCTGCAAACAAGGTTGAGTCTAATATATTACAAGATTTACTTAAGTCGTTGATATATATTAGAAATAAGAGCGGTCCTAATATAGAGCCTTGAGGTACTCCACAAGCTATATTCATATTGTTAGTTTTACTGCAATTATGAGAAATGTATTGCTGTCTATTTGACAGGTAGCTTTTAAACCATTTAAAGTTCGAGTGTTTAACACCATAGTTTTTTAGTTTGGTTAATAAAATATTATGATTTTCAGTGTCAAAAGCCTTACTGAGATCAATAAACACGCCTAAAGTATATTTATTTTCATCAAAAGATTTCAGAATATCGTGAACAAGATAGGCAATTGCCTGATCAGTGGAGTGACCGTTTTTGAATCCGAATTGTTTATTATAAAGGATGTTATTAATATTTAAGAAATGGTACAATCTTTTATACATAATAGATTCTAGTATTTTTGAAAAACATGGTAGTATTGAAATAGGTCTGTAATTTGCGACACAAGTTGCATCTCCAGATTTTAGAATTGGTATCACCCTGGCCACTTTTAGTTTGTCAGGAAAGATACCTTGTTCTAAAGAAAGACCAAAAATGTGCAAAAGCGGAGTTTTTAAATAAAATATTGATTTAATTATTATATTGCTACTTACATCATCAACTCCATTACCTTTATTTGATTTTAATAAATTTACAGCATCAAGTAGTTCTTGTTCAGATAACTTATTATTTTCCATGAGATTATTATTAGAGGTCAAATATGACTCGAAGCTAATTTTGCTGTTTTTTACTTTGGAAGCCAAACTCGGGCCTGTATTAACAAACTCATGATTGAAAGAATTAGAAATTAACGTTTCATTAGTAATTTCACAATTATTTATAATGAGTTTTTTGGGAAGTTCATTAGCGCTTATGTTTTTTTTTCCTATCACCTCTTTCATTATGCGCCACATTTTTGTGCATCATTTTTGCAGTTATGTAATTGGTTGGTATAATACTGTTTTTTCGAATACTTTATGACTGTCTCGAAAAGACGTTTGTAATTTTTATATTTTGTTTCATTTTTATAAGTTCTTTTTTTTATAAATTTTTCGTACAAACGTTTTTTTTTTGTGATGACTTTATTATTCCCGCCGTTATCCAGGGATTCTGATGGGATTTGGTTTTGATTAATTTACTAATAATTGGGAAAGCTTCATTATAGTGGTCTTGAAATATGCAATGAAAAATATTATAAGCTTCCTGAGCATTTGTAGTTTTTAAAATAGTTTCCCAGTTTGTTGTGGATAACAGATTCATAAAAGTCATAGTGAATGTATTTTTAATTATTCGCTTTTTAATTTCTTTTTTTTCTGATATTTTATTGATGCTTTTTTGTGAAATTATAAAAACCTGATATATCAGTGACAAAAATTCCAGTCTTAACTTTTATGTTTTTGAAATTGTTTATTATGATTTGATCGATCAGGGTAGCACTATTTTTTGTTATGCGAGTTGGTTTATTAATTGTTGGAATAAAACCATTTTGAAATATAATATTAGTAAGATTTCTGACGTTTTTATTATTTTCATAATCGAGAAAATCTAAATTGAGATTGCCTACACAATAAATTAGCTTGCAATAAGTATCTTTTTTTGTAATTAAACCTTTAAAGTGTTTGCTAAATGCTTTTATATTACCTGAAGGCGGTCTATATATGACGTGCTGAATTACGTTTTCGCTGGCATCGTTTAAGACCTCAACGGTTAGTAACTCAAAATCCTTTGTTATTGAGCACATTTCTTTACGCAGTTTAAAATCTAAAGAGTTATGTATGAAAATGCACACTCCACCTCCTATTATTTCAGATCCTCTTATTTGATGAATAACTTTATAATTATTAAGTTAAAAGTTAGAGTTATTTTCGATTTCTTTATTCCTGCACCATGTTTCTGTTAGACATATAATTTGAAATTTTATTTTAACGCTAAACAAAAATTCTTTAAATTTATCAAAGTTTTTTTGTATACTCCTTATATTTAGATGCAGAATGGATAGTGCATTAACATCAATGTTGCCAATGAGCGTTGAAATGTTCGAGTTGTAATAATAAGGGCTTATAATTTCCTCTCCATCCCCATACTTAAAAAAACTAATGTTTAATTCAGGGTTATTTTCGAAAAGTATATTTTTGTTTCTTAGGAAAGCTTTAAGTTTATTTATGTCATTATTATTGCCATTATTATTGGATGTGTAATTTTTTGCATTAAAATTAGATAATAAATTAGTTTCCATTTTAAAATAAGAATTTAAACAATAAAATAGCAAATAAAAAACATTTACTTTTTTTTGGGAGTCCATTCGCGAAAGATTAATTTATCGTACGATATAACCGCATATTTTCCGCCTTCTCGTTCTTTTTTCAGTTGTTCTCGAAGCTCGTTTCTCATAATTGTAGTTTCGGCGCAGTAGTCTTCGTTTATGTAAATATTTTTTCCTTTTAAATTTTTCGCTTGTTTTAAAATTTCTACTTTGTCTTTATAGTTTAGAAGCTTAACAACTTTTGGGCGAGTTTTGTGTGTGTTTCTAAATCCTGTCCTGTGAGCCCTCTCGATTTGTATACTTTTTAAACCAAGTGTATCTTCAAACATCTTTTGTACCTTAGATTCGCTTACACTCCAATTTTCGTTTTCGCTTTCTTTCAGGCCTTCTATTCTGAGGTTGTTCCTTCGTGAACGATCTTCGATTTCTCTAAGCTTATTCTTTATTTTCAGTATTTCGCTATTGTCTTTAATTTTATTGCTTAACTCCTTTGTTTTTTTTTTTACAACTTCAAATTTATTCGAAATAATCTCATCGTTATTGGATAGATTTCATAATATCACTGCAATCAGATACAAGTGATATAACTTTTTTATTCGTTTCATCTAAATCCATTGCAATGTTTTTAATTTTATATGAGTTTTCGCTTACGACATTTTCATTCATATCTAGCCGCTCAGTAAGAATTTTCATATTTGCTGCAGTTATAGATGCGAATACTTTTTCGTGATCTTTCAAAAGCTTCCTCGTTTCTTCTAAAAAATCTTTTTTTTGTTTCTCTAGTAAATCTGAAATCATCTTAATATCCATTTTAATTTAATTTTTTTATTTCTATTTTTGAAGCAATAAAAACACATCTGTTCACCACGATGCGCAGTTAAAAAAAAAAGGTTCAAACTTTAAATGGTCATAATTTTTGAAAGCTAAAATATTTTACTATGAAATTTAAAATTTATAGATGAATATTAGTCTAGATAAAAACAGTACAAAAAATATTTCATCAACTTGTTGCTATCACGTTTGGGGCAGGAGGGGACAACAAAATTCAGGGCTTTTTTGTTCCCAGCCTCCAATCATCGCAATTTTTTGCAAAGCATCCTTATTTATAATAATTTATTATTATATTATAAACATATAAATGTTTGGCGTTTGCTCAATATCTGGAAGTTAGCTATCTCAAAGACCAAAAAAAGGCTGGTTCCGGCTCTGTTTTATTCTAAGTTGGGGTGATTTTTTTAGTTAATCCAGTGAACATTAATGAACTAAATTGTAAACAGAATTTCCACTTAAACGGAATTTTCTATTTTTACATTTTTTAATATTTTCTAATAAAAAAAAAAAATTTTAACATATGTTAGTAGATATCTTAACAAACAACTGTGTTTCTTTAATTTATATTCATTCATATGTAGCATGTTCAAAAAAAATTTTGTAATTTGTTTTTCAAAGTTGATAAACATCTAATACATTGAATCAGAGAAAACATGTTTCCGGTAATAATAATCTAATTCAAATCTATTAATCAGAAATTGCTATAGTTGGCTTTGTAGTCCGCACGTATATGATTAATCGCTATTAAAAAATAATATGCGTGGGCATAATACTGATAATTGCTAATCTTTATAACAGTTTATTGTTTTGCTTATTACATTTTTGTTTTAAGTAAATTGATGTATTTTTTTGTTTATTTGTTTAATTGTTTTATTTCGTCAATTTGTACACATTTTATAATGTTATCTCTAAGATCTAATAAATATATATTAATTCAATCTGACTGGAGCAAGTAGAAAACAAAATGTCTTATCATCAAGCCTCTTTATGAAAAAGAGAAAATTATAATTTACACAAGTTCTGATATTATCTAATAGTGAATCTAAACAGTATAAAAAGAAATAGTAAAATTAAAAATTAAAAATATTGAAAAAAAAGTTATAAAGTTTGCAACAAACAAAAATTCTTTTATATAAAAAAAATAATTTACAAATCGGTATTTTTACATCCCGCAATATAACTTAAATAATAATATAACGTATTGCATAGCCTATATATAACAAATTACAAATCGGTTTATATACGTATACATATTAAATACGATATGTAATATATATTTTTGTATATTAAGATATTTAAAGGGGGTATAAAATTTAAGAAGATTCAAAACATTTTCAAGGTTTAAGCTCATCTATTTATATTTTTTATACAAAGTTTAAACAGACAGACAAAAACAACTGGAAAGATATATCACAAAAAAATTCTTTTTTCAAAAAAAAAAAAAAAGGAAAGAAATATTTTTTGTATAGTTCTTTTAAATATATTTTATTTTTTCATATTTTCGTCAAGAACAGAGTTCCACAAGCGACTTCTTCTTCCTTTCCCCGGCATGTAATTGAGAAGTCTGATTTTTTTAGCAATGTTAGTGAAATGTAGTAATTACTTATTGAGTGTCTTGTTTTATATTTATAGTTAACTAGAGAAAAGTATTTTGGAATTATTTCATTTTGAGGTTTAAACATAATTAACAAGATATGGTAGATATTCAGTTCATATACGTTTAGAGTAGAGATGAGTCGACTCCGATTCCGATTCTCCCGATTCCACCGATTTTCAAGGAATCGTAGGAATCGCGATTCTCGACTTTTTTTTAACGATTCCGATTCTTTTTTAAAGGACTTTTTAACGACTTCACTACTTTTATTATTAATTTAAGTTAATATATACTTTGCCGTTGAGATTTTTTTTGTTTAATTTACGTTAAATCTTCACTTTCACATTTAATATCATCGTTGAAGTTAAATAAGTGTAAAGGAAAACCTTAACAACAGTAAACGTTGAAAATAAAAGTAAAAGCTTATACTCTAAATTTCAATTGATTAATTTTTTTTCAATTTTAATCAATATACCGACGGTTAGTGATATCATAAAAATCTTAATTGCTTGTTTTATTATGACAATTATTATTAGTATTATTATTTTGTATTATTATAAATGCTGTTTTAATTTCAGAATATAAACATATATATACATATAGTGTCATTATCATGCCAAAACGTAAAAAAGCGATGTTTGGGACTATTATGTGATCAATTCAAATGACTAGAGATAGGCCGATTCCGAAAAATACCAATTCCGATTCCGACTCTCTGTTGCGATTCCGATTCTTTACCAATTCCGATTCTTTTGCGATTCTTATTATTTTAATTAAAACTGGTAGTTAAAATAATAATTTAACCGTTATATCATGTTAATTTAATACTTATGCAGATTTTAAAAGTGAAAACACCAAAATTAGTTATATTGGTACAGGTGAAACAGGACCAAAGACACGAAGGCCCAGGGGCATGTTCCTTTTTAAAAAAATTGACCTATTAATAGACTTTTTTTTTCAAAATAAGGGAGTGTTCCCCCTTTATTTTGAAAACCGTGTCGTCGGCCCTGTGAAATATTAGCAACTAAACAAGTAAGATAATATTAAACAATATATATGTTTGTATGGAACTTATTATTATTAAGAAACAAATAATATAGTCATAAGTAATGGTAAAAGGGATCAGATACACAAAATGTTGTCTTTTTAATCAGCTTTTACATATGATATTAGTACCGAAAGTACTGATAGTTAAGAAACGGGAGGTTCTTGTTCAAAACACAAGCATTTGCACTCGTTCCGGAGTTAATCGGCTTCTTTTCCGGTCGCAAATAAGACCCGCAGTACTAAACAATTGCTCCGAAAACACTGTACATAGAGGGGTCCCTAAATATTTCTGTGCTAGTTTTTTCATGTTAAGAAATACCAATATAATTAATTTTGGTGTTTTTACTTTTAAAATCTGCATAAGTATTAAATTAACATGATATAACGGTTAAATTATTACTTTAACTACCAGTTTTAATTAAAATAATAAGAATCGCAAAATAATCGGAATTGATAAAGAATCGGAATCGCAACAGAGAATTGGAATCGGAATTTTTCGGAATCTGCCCATCTCTATTTATTATTTAATCGTTTTTCAGATCATCTGCAGCTAAATCGAACTCTCGATCCGTTAGACAATTTTGAAGAAAATAAAAGTTTGAATTTAAAATTTCCCTATAAGAAAAAAAAAATGTCCTTTAATGTGTGATGAACTTCCAAACTTAATAATTAACTAAGCACATTACGTAAGCATATTACGCGAGCAAATTAACTGAGCATATTAATAACCTAAGTTTCTCTATCGTGACATGTGCGCAAAAAAATCCTACCTGTTTCTAGCTGTTTTGATGTTGAATAAAAAAGTTGGCTTTTTTAAAAATCCTCTACCTTTTGTTTGCTGCAGCTTTTTTATATATGTTATGAATATAACATCAACAGAGCATTAGAATGTTTTATTCTGTATTTTAGAAAATCAGGAAAGATTTTGGAGAAAAAAATTAATGAGCAAAGGAGAGGATTTATACCTTGCGTTGCACTTCGGAAGACATTATTTTTTAATTCTGCTAATTTTTAACACTACTTAACAAATAAAAGACCAGATAACTTTATAAAACAAAGTCTTTAAAGTTAGCATGCACTTACAAATTTAAAAATAAAATCATTTTATTTTGTTTTACAATAAGGTTACCATGCGTCCACTTTTTTCGTAGGTGAGTTTGCCAAACTACATGACAGTTGATTAACTGAATCATTGACAAATTGTATTAGAATTTAATCAAGACGAAAAACGTAAAAGTTAAGAACAAAATGTAATTGACAACTAAGAGCAAAAACATATTTTAGAGCGCGCTCCATCGTAAAAAGTGAACGTCTGGTAACCCTATTTTACAATAACAAAACTTTGTTTCTTTCATTACAAAAACAAAAGTAATAAAGTATAGCGCGTACTTTATGTGCACATTTTGCAATCGTATTTTTAAGTATGATTGCAAAATGTACGCATAAAGTATTTTATAGTTGGTTATATGTCTCAAACCTCAACGGATATTCTAAAGTTAAAGTTAGGAAACACGAGCCGTAGTCTTAGTGTGCAAACATGTTTTTTAGTAAATATTGGCATTGTTCTAACGCCAACTCTATCTTGCAGATTGCTTATAAAATATATAAAATAAATTCATCGAAAAGTTCATCAAAATCTTTCCAACGATACCAAATATGTTTTGTTAAAGCAAAAAGTAATAAAATTTTTTAAATAAATTATGGGTTGTTGCACCAAACACAAATGTATTGAAAATGACTCTTGGGTAATTCCGGATCAAATCACCCAAAATTTAGAAAATTTTGAGCCATGGGTCTTTAAATTTTTTAAAAACCTCTTTGGCTGTTGCAGCTTAAAGAGAAAAGTTAACATATAAAATTTTAGCTAAAAATGTTGAGAGGTTGACAAGATACTGCAATTTTAATGCTGACCTGGTTTCCTAAAATGACCCGGTTTTTATAACACTCTGAAAAAACATTTTTCTTAAAATAATAAGAAATAAAAATGGCAAAAACATGAAAATAAACATATATAATGTTTTTTTGATGCTGAATTCAACAAATGTACTTAAAATGCTAAAATATAAAAGGAACATGCTTAAAAATTATTAAAACAACTATTTTCTATAAAACAACTTTGGGGCCCAATATCTCAAAACACCCCCATCAACATTTTTTTTTTTTTGCTGTTAATATTTTCAGCTGTTTATAATATGACTAGGCACAAAAAATCTAACTGGAAAAACGACTGAAACATACGGAACTTTAATTTCAAAGATGTATCAAATTTTCAATAAGCTATTTAAAAAAACTTTCAAATCGAATTCTGTAAAATATTTTTGTAAAAACAATTTTGTTATATTTAAGGAAGTCTTAATTATATGATAACTTAATTATTTGAACTTAACAACTAAAAAAAGCATCCTGTTTTGTTTTATATAAAAACTGAATTAGTGTGATATGGATGTGCATTTGTTTTTAAAATTTTGACAACTTTTGTAAAAGTTTATACTAACTAGTTTATAAAAAGTTCAGTTAAAAAACCGCATTCGTAAATTTTATTTAAATTTTAACAAATTAACAATTTGATATATATATAAATTGTATGTATATATAAATATATCTATAAAGAAAATTAACAATATCTATCAGTGTAAAAAATTATACAACAGTGGGATTCTGAAAAGGTTTATATTATTTCTATATTAAATTTTTTTTTTTACCAAAAATTAAGTAGGAAAATTCTTTTATTTAAGTAGGAGAATTCTTTTAATTAATTAGGAGAATTCTCTTTTTTTTAGGAAATACATTTATACAAAGTAGTTTATTATAAGATGTGTTCTATTGGGTTAATGACATCAGATGCATGCAAAGGCCAACAAGATGTTATTGGAACTTTAAGCAACGAAGAAAAAATAGCTATATCATTACGCTGTAACATTGAACTATCAAACTTAACAACATTATGTGAAAAACATGCTACAAATTATTTGAAAATGTATCCTATATGGCAGAAAGCATGCTGTGATCCATTCAAAAAACATACAAAGAAAATTACAAGTAAGTAAAAGTGGAATTTAAGTATTTTAATATATATATATATATATATATTTTAAATTTGTGTTTTCCAAAACATAAACAATGTTTTAAACAATTTTGCAGATAAGCAATATACAACTATACATACAGTTATACTATATAAAAAATACATAAAGCTATATGCAATTATATATACAATTCAATTACTTTTAGAAAATCTTAGAGTAGTTACGATAAATGAGTCACAAGACATGATGAGAAGTAGCTTAAATATTGCTCCTGGGAAGAAACTTTGCAAACCCTGTAAGCAAAAGATTGCCAAAAAAGCAGATCTTAAAGAAGAGAAGCAAAGTCAGGGTGAACAAGATGAAGATTTTCTAATATCATCATTCAAATCAAAAAGACAGGAGATCAATGAAGAACTTGAAAATTTTAATATATCTCCTCTAAAATCTCATTCAAAGTCATCAAAACATATACTCTCAGAAGGAAAGCGAAAAGTTGCGCGCATCAACGAAATGGTAAGTAACCTTACTAGAAAAACTGAAAGTCAATTCAATGTTCCCTCAAAACTGTGTTATGAACCAATTGACAATAAAAAGAAGGCTGAAAACTTTGATGAAATTATGAGCTTGATAAAAGAAAAAATTCTATGTTCTGACAAAAGAACTATTGTTCAACTTCTAACACTGGCACCCCCAAGTTGGTCAATAATAGAAGTACAAAATAACTTTGCAGTTACAGAATACCAAGCAAAAAAGGCTAGACAACTTTTTAATAAAAAAGGATTGTTAGCTATCTCACCTTTGTATAAAGGAAAAGTCTTACAAAAAGAAATAGAAGATTCTGTTAAACTTTTTTATGATTCAAGTGATTTATGTAGAACTATGCTTGAAAAAAAAAGATTATGTTAGCATTCAAAAGAACGTCCATAAACAAAAAAAACTGCTTTTGTGTAATTTAAAGGAACTATATTTATTATACAAAGAAAACAATCCAGAAATACAAATAAGTTACTCAAAATTTGCTTCACTTATACCAAAGCGGTGCATTTTGCCAGGTGCAAGTGGTACACATTCTGTTTGTGTTTGTTCTTATCACCAAAATGCCATATTGCTAGTAGATGCTTTAAATATTGGACTAAAGTATAAGGACTTACTTTCAAAAACCGTTTGCTCAGTAGAAAATAAAGAATGCATGCTTGCACAGTGTGATGATTGTCCTGGTAAAGAACCCCTCACCAAATATTTGTATGAGATTTTTGGAGAATACGAAGATGATTTTGAAATACACTACAAGCAATGGCAAACTACTGACCGTGCAACACTATTAAGTTTAACAGCTGATGTTCCAACGTTTGTTGAACTATTAGCATCTTGTTTTGAAAAGCTACAAGCTCATTCTTTTATTGCTCACTCTCAATCACAGTACCTTAACCAACTGAAACAATATATGGATCAATCAAACATTATCATTATTGGTGACTTTGCTGAAAATTATGCTTTTGTTGTCCAAGATAAAATACAGAGCTATCATCGGAACACCCAACAATGTTCTTTACATCCATTAGTCATATACTATAAAGATGATAAAGGTGAACTGAAACATATTTCTTACTGTTTTATATCAGATGACATTATACATGATGTAACTTATGTGTACAAAATATTCGAACTAATCATACCAATGTTAAAAACAAAATTTTCCAATCTGTCAAAATTACATTTATTCACTGATGGTTGCGCAGGACAGTACAAAAATTGTAAAAGCTTTTACAATCTATGTCAACTAGAGAGCGAATTTTGCCTTAAAAATGAATGGAACTTTTTTGCCACGTCCGACGGAAAGTCACCATGCGATGGGATTGGTAGTACTGTAAAAAGATTAACAGCACAAGAAAGTTTAAAACGACCGTACAGAAACCAAATTCTCACATCAGAAGCTATGTATGAATTTTGTATTGATAAAATAAAAGTTGTTAACTTCATTTACATAAAGGGATTGGACTTACAATTGCAACGTGAAGAGCAAAAAGAAAGGTACACTGGTGTAACAATTCTACCTGGTACTCGTAGCTTTTATCAATTTATACATCTTGGAGAAAACAAGGTTGGGGCAAGGAGGTGTAGTACAGACACTAATTATACAATAATCCACAATCTTAAAAAGAAACAAGACATATCTCAACTTGATACTGTCACTTTAGGTTGTTATATCGCTGTAGTCTGTGATGATAAGTGGTGGATCAACATTGTAACTAAAACCAACTAAGAAGAAGTTGATGCTAAAATTAAGTTTCTTCATCCAAATGGTCCATCAATCTGTTTTAACTGGCCTGAAAGAGACGACTACTGCTTTATTCCAAACACTAACATATTGAAAAAACTATCTGTTCCACAAGCTTGCTCTAGTTCTGGTAGAAACAATGTGTTTGAAAATGCTGAAATAGAGGAAGTACAAGTAAAATGGGAGCAATATTGTAAACTATTACAAACACAGTCAAAAAAACTTTCATCTTTGATACCTTTACAAATCTTGTATATTTAAGTAACTTTTTAAATTACGATTAACTTTATTTTATTATATAACAACTTTTTAGATTATAATATAGCATAATTAAATTGCGGAACATTTGATAAAACCATAAAATGTATAATACTTGATATTTGCGGTAACAAATAGAATTAGCCTCATCAATAATTATTTTCAGTTTACTTGTATATTTTGATCTGGTGATACGCATTTGTGAGTTAGTTTTTTATTATTATTTGTAAGTTAAATAAAGACTGTGAAATCAGTGCTCATAAAGTTTTTAACATTTGGTTTTTGATACCTTTATTTGAAATGGGACGTGGTAAGCGTTTAACGAATGAAGAATTAGCAGTAATCAAAGCATACAAAGATACAGGCTTATCTAATCGGGAAATTGCAAAGAAAATTAAAAGATCTCCAAAAGTGGTTAACAATTACTTCAAGATTGGCGTTAATTATGGAGCCTATAAGGGAAGTGGTGGCAAACGTAAAATTGATAATCGTACTAAACGAGTTATTGTACGTCGTGCTGCTGCTCAGCACATGACTGCATCTCAAATTCGTGCTGATTTACAATTACCTGTATCTGTTCAACGTGTGAGACAAATCTTACATGAAGATCCAAACACAGTTTGGAAAAAGCGTAAACCAAAACCAAAACTTACTGCTCGTCATAAAAAAGTTAGATTACAATTTGCGAAAGAACACATGTCTTGGCAAGAAGAGTGGCATCAAGTTCTCTTCAGTGATGAAAAAAAGTTCAATCTAGATGGTCCTGATGGCTATCAATATTACTGGCACGATCTTCGAAAAGAGAAAGAAACTCGGATGAGTCGTAACTTTGGGGGTGGAAATGTTATGGTTTGGGGGGCTTTTTCCTTTGCTGGAAAACTTCCACTGGCATGGATTTCAACAAAAATGAATTCACAGGACTACATTGACTTATTAGAAATAAGTTTACTTGAACATGGTGAGGAATTGATGGGTGAAACTTTCACTTTCCAACAAGATAATGCTACTATCCATAATTCAAAGCTTACAAAAGCTTGGTTTAGAGAAAAAAATATTCACGTAATGGAATGGCCCGCACGTAGTCCAGACCTTAACCCAATTGAAAATCTATGGGGAATACTTTCTAGAAAGGTTTATGAAAATGGTAAGCAATTTGAATGCACCTTGGAGCTGAAAACTCGTATCAGAGAAGCTTGGAATGAAATATCTATAGAAACTATCCAAAATCTTGTGACTAGTATGTCAAACCGCATATTTGAAGTCATTAAAAATTCAGGAAGCTATACTAAATACTAAATGAGCGAAAAAACAAAATATTTTCTTTATTTTATGTATATAACGCTAATGAGGCTAATTCTATTTTCTCCACAAATTGAATATTTTTAATTTTTTTTTCCATTTGGAATTAATTAAGCATACCAATTTATAAACTTTTTAGTTGTAGTAGAAGTAACAAGAAATAAAGTAGATTTCATAATTGTTTACCTGCAATTTTTGTTAAATCAGAACAAAAAATAAAGGTGAGGCTAATTCTATTTTCTCCGCTGTATATTTATGTATATGCGTGCACTTTAATTGGTACAGCTTTGAAATTATTCAAAAAAGTTTTGAAAATCTACAAAGATGTAATTAAAATCATTTCAATGTAAACAAACAATTGTTATTTGTTTGTTATCATTGTTATAAAATAATTCAACATGAGCTCTAGAGAATGTGTAAACAACCCAGACTTGGTTTGCTACTTTTTTGGACTTTTAACTCCTGTAAGACATCGTAAAACAATCACACCTTTGATAAAGACCGCATATTATCATTATTTTGGATGCCCCATTGGTGATCAGGAAAAAAATGGGCCCAACATACTTGCTGTAGTAACTGTTCTTTGATGCTAGCACCGTGGTTTAATGGTAGGAAAAAGCATCTGACATTTGGAGTGCCTATGGTATGGAGTGAACAAAAGCATGGGAATGACTAAAGAGCAAAATTAATGCATTGAGCTTTAAAACAAGAAACAAAACAGATTATCCCACTGAAGCATTTGCTATATAACCAGTTCCACATAGTTCTGAGTTGCCAGTTCTCATACCACTCGTAGACAAGCAAATTATAGAACGTTAAGAAGAGGAGGAGTCAGAACAAGAAATTCTTTTATTTGATACTGATTACCAGCCTGAAGAATGTACGTCTCTGGCTTATCTACTTAAACAGCAAGATTTAAATGATATGGTTAGGGATATATATCTGTTTAAAGACAAGGTAGAACTGTTAGCATAAAGACTTAAACAATCGAAATTGGTTGCTGTGCGAATCACATCCTTTCGTAGCCGAAGTTCTGTAATGCTCGACTGCTTTCAGACAGTAAATCAGCTGTGCTTTTGTTCAGATCTTGAAAGACTGTTTTCACTTTTTGATGTTGAACATAACCGTGATTGTTGACGTCTGTGTATTGCTTCCAGTAAAGGTAGTCTCAAGGCCGTGCTTTTGCATAATGTAAACACAAATCCAAGCATTCCAGTTGCACACTCGGTGCACTTGAAGGAATTCTACGAAAATATGGTTATACTGCTGAATGCAATTAAGTATGATCATACAAATTGAAAATATGTGACGATCTTAAAGTTATTGATTTACTGTTAGGCATGAAGAGTGGCTTACAAAATACAAGTGTTTTTTATAATTTTGGGATAGCCAGGCAACACAGAACCACTATGTGAAAAAGAACTGGCCCCCACGTGAACAATTTACTCCAGGACAGCACATTGTTAAATCTAGTCCAATGGTTGATCATGGAAGCATTCTTCATCCACCACTCCATATAAAACTAGGATTCATAAAAAACTTTGTCAAAGTCATTGATCCAGAGAGCATTGGGTTCACATTTGTGCATCAAAATTTTCCAGCTCTAAATAACGCCAAAGTGAAATAAGGAATATTTGTTAACCCACAAGTTCGAGTTCTTCTGAATAACTCAGAGTTTCCTAATAAATTAAAAGTTAAAGAACACAAAGCATGGAATGCTTTTAAAGATATCAGAAAAAATTTTCTCGGAGCGCACAAAGCTTCCAACTTTAAACATAAAGTTGATAAACTGCTGAGTGCATACCAATATCTAGGTGCTCGGATGTCTTTAAAATTACATTTTTTGCATAGCCATTTGGATTTTTTTCCAGAGAACCTTAGTGCGGTCTTGGATGAGAATGGAGGACGTTTTCACTAAGACATTGACATTATAAAAAAACACTACCTGGGACGATGGGATCCCGGAATGATGGGCGACTACTATTTGATGCTTAAGAGGGAATTTTGACACCCCGCACAGAAGGTACATTTTTAAGGATAATAAAATATTTATTATGCTTAAAAATGGTGTTAATAAAACAAAAGTTATATACATCATTTATTGGATAAACCTCAAAAAGCTCAAATTAAAGAATTTGTAATAATAATAAATGATAAACTTAAAGGTAAATAAGATTTTCATGAAAAACCCATTAATTGATCATATCTCAATCTAGGGAAAGAAGTTCTTACTCAAATAAATAAAAACACGAATACAATTATTTTAAAATATAAAATAAAATTATTAACAAAAAAAAAATTATTTCAGTTTCCTAAAAACAAAATTACGAAAAAGCACTAGTAAATATTATGTTAGAATATTCTGCTAAAAAGAATATAGCAAAAGACATTGAAGAATATTCTACATTGTAACCAGAAACTTATTCTGACTCACCTTCAGTTCAATCAAAAGACGTTCTATTAGTTTCTGTTAATGAACTTGTAAAAAACATTATAGCTATTGGTCCTTATAATTCTATACCAGGCATCTTTTACTTAAAAATCAATATCTTCGTAGCGTAACTGTCTTCTCAAAGACGGTTACACTAGTAGAGTAACGGAACCTTTAGAGGATTTAGACTCTTTTTAAATGTCTCTTTTAAAAAAAAAAGTAATCAATCCAAAAACAAAAAACAAAAATCCAAAAATAAAAAGTAAAAATAACAATCGTTATCAATTTTATAGTTGTTAAATATAGCAGTTACCATTAGCGAAATTAGAAATGTGTATAGAAAGTAAAAAAAAGGTAATCAATGTGTTTCAACAGACATTAGGGGTTAAAAATGTTAAAATTGAACGAGCGCAGTGCTTTGGACGCAAAGTTGCAAAAAGGCAACGTACAATCATGATAAAACTTTTAGATTACAAAGATAAAATAGAAGTATTTTATTTAATGAAGAGTTTTTGCTATAAAACTAACGTAATAAGAAAAGACTTGAAAAGTAACGTAATAAGAGAAAGAATGAAAACTGAAAGGTGGCTGGAAATATTTGTATATATATCCATGGCCGACGATACGGATTTCAAAGTGGGGAGGGGTGCAATTGTAAGTTTTTAAAAAATATCCTTTCTATATCTAAAATATTCCTATAAAAAAAAAAGTGTGTGAGTGTGTAGGGAGGGGGGGGAGAGCACGTTTCCCGTCACCCCTTCCCCCCCTCCTTTCCCGTGTCTTCGACCCTGTATATCGTAGAAAACGTGTCAAGAAGGCAAGAACTTTATTGTTTTATTTGTAATTTTGTGATTATACAAATGTCTTGTTCATTCTCTATTATTATTATTTTGTTGTTTAATTGGTGTTTTTTTATAAAAAAAAAATAACAATCAATAAAAAAAAATGGAGGAAAACCTAATAATTAAATTTTTTGATGAAAATAACATTTTCAGGAACGACAGTCAACAAATACTTAAAAGTCAATACTATACAGTAGGCCGGGTGAATAAAAATGAGCAAATGCTTTTACTCAGTAATTAGTCAGCTTTACGTGAATAAAACTGTAGATATTTTGCATAAGTTTTTATTCATGTAATGATAAACAATTACCGAGTAAATTGCTTAACTTAACGTGAATGAAAACTAGAGCAAAACTGCTTTAGTTTTTATTCACGTAAACCTAACAAGTTACTGAGTAAAAGCAATTGCTCATTTTTATTCACCCGGCCTAGTTTTCAAATCTTTCCAATGTCTATAAAAGACGGTTTTTTCATTTTTAAACATTAATATTCGAAGTTTAAAAAAAAATTTGAAAACTTTGAGTTTTTGTTAGGTTAATTTAAATCTAAATATTTATACGCTAATGAATAGTGTGCATAGTTACGCCTAATGTTCGTATTGTTAATGACGGTTCTGTATTCTGTAAAATACACTATTTCTTAGTTTTTAAGTAGATTCTTGAATGTTTATGCGCGATTATATGTTCCATGCGGTCTTACGAGTAAGGTCAAGAAGCAAATTAGAGCTGATATACTTTTATTTTCAAGAAGAATTGATATTGTTCATTGCTTAAAATAAAAATTTAAATAATCGTTTGTTTGTTGTTGGTTGTTTTTATTTTTCTTATTTTTATTGCTTGTTTTCATTTTTTAGAAGAAGTTAGAACTAAAATGACTGGTAAAATAGTTTTTTTAGTACAATGTTTCTTTTTTAGTAAACTGTTTCAGTTTTGTCGTTAGTCTTTTTAGAACATTTTAAGCAAGTATTGTTTTATTTTCTAGAGCAGTTAAGAGGAGCTGATGACTTTTTTAGTAAGTTCAGTTCATTTTCTTATTTATAGATTAACATTATTTTCTGTAGAAAGAATAATGAGAATAAAATTTTATTTATGTATTTAATATGAAAAGTTAAATAAAATAAGACTGCTGTTTGTGGTCATGTAAGTTTATGTACATAAGTTTGCGTTTGTTTCAATCTATTTTATATTTCTCTAAATCTATATGTATATTTTATATTCTTAGGAAAATTAATGAGGAGCAGAAAAATTTAAAAAAATTTTTCTGGAATCTGTCAAAAGAATGTTGTTTTATGCTTCATTTTAAGGTATCTGAATAAGTATTTATTAGAAAATTTTAATTTTGTTCTTAAATGGTTTCATCTTTTTCATTACAATGTTGTGAATTGTAGTCTGCATTCTTTGTTATATTAAAAATAATTGATGCTAATAAATGTTGTTTTATAGTTGTTAAAGGTTCGCATAAATGTTTATATTATGCTTAAAGTTAAAAAGTTTTTGATAAATACGTGTATGTGGTGATATATGTTATAAAGTTGTTTTATAAATGTGTTTATATAAATGTGTTTTTATAATAGAATGAAATGTATTTTATCTAATGTGTACATGATTGTTAAATGAGGTGTTTTTATATGTAATATAACATTAAAAAAAATATTGTGTTTTTGTATTTAGTATAACTATAAAACACAATATATTTGAGATATAGATCTGGAGCAAAATTGGTCAACCTTACCAGTCAAGCGGTATTACTGCTTTAGGTCTAAGTGTTGTCTAGCCTTCAATATAACTCTTCTGAAAATGCATAACATTATCTTTGATAATTTTTTGTGCAATGTTGTTCCCTTTGGCTTATCTTTATGTTAGAGTCTGTTGTTAAAAATGATTAATAGGTAGTTTCATTACTAGAACTCACTGATTTTGTTTCTTAATATAAATAGCACAGTGAATATTATTATTATTAGTGCGCATAGTTTCGCCTATTGTTCGTTATTAGTTACGTTTCTGTATTCTGTAAATTACACTATTTCTTAGTTTTTAAGTAGTTTCTAGACTTTTCTTAACCAAGTATTTTCTTGAAGAAGTCACGACCTTTCATGGTACGAGTTCAAAATGTTTAAGTAGACATTAGGTAGATAATGTTTAGTAGCTTGAAATGGTAGGTAATATAAAATCTTTTTTAAAATTTTATTAAGTTATAAATTTATTGTAACCTTTTTTTAAATTGTACTTTTAAATATAAAGATTCGTGTTACAGATGGGAATATTGAAAATATAGATTAATATAATTCTTAGAAGGGGTCTGGCGTTAAAAGATATTTATAGGTAGTTTCATGCTTTCACATGCTTTTAATAACTGCGATAAAAGCCATGACAACATTTTGTTATAAATAAAATTTATCTATAGTATTGTTAAAACCTTTGCTCTTTGAAAAAAATGTTTCTGGCTTTTTAATAAACGTATAATAATTTCTCTTGCATGAATGAATTGTGGTTTGGAATATAATTGTGTTATTATATGTTTGTTTTTCTATATTTAATATAGCATTAATCATTTTCGTTCATTTTTATTTAAGTTTAATTGTTTATAATTTATTAAGATTTAGATTATTAGAAAATTCATGTTTACAGAGTTGCTATTAATTATAATCAAGTTGTTGTACAAAGGAAATTGTAGAGGTTTATTTATAAAATATGCTATATATATAATATAAAGAAAATTTTGGTTTTCATATGTTTTCACTAATAAATAGTTCAATATATATATATATATATATATATATATATATATATATATATATATATATATATATATATATATATATATATATATATATATATATATATATATATATATATATGTATATATATAAATATATATATATATATATATATATATATATATATATATATATATATATATATATATATATATATATATATATATATATATATATATATATATATATATATATATATATATATATATGTATATATATAAATATATATATATATATATATATATATATATATATATATATATATATATATATATATATATATATATATATATATATATATATATATATATAATTAGAAACACTTTACTATTTCTAATAAAAAAGGATATTTGTTTGTTTCTAAATTTTATTAGAAACAAAATAAATTTTAACTTTATTTTATAAGTCTTTGCTAATATGGTTGCAGGTTTTTCTTAACTTTAATTAAATAAACTCAAGAAAAAGTAATACATGTGTATTACTTTTGATGATGGCAAATTAATTTCATTTTGCATTTATTTGGTTTCTTTATTTTGTAATTTTTAGAGTAAGATTTTTTTAGTTATTTATTAAGTTTTTTTATTTTATTGTTAATGTTAGAGTATTAAAAAAAAAAAATAATTTTTGTTTTAATGTTTTAAAATATGTGGCCAGATTTATCATCGTGTAGGTAATCTTAGGCCAGATCAAGGTTTTCCACCAATATATTCTCAACTATATATATGACACACTTGCAGCAGTAAATTTTAGAATGCATTAACGTGGTAATGATCTTTTTTTACGTGATTATATGTTTCAACTGCAAACTATAATTACTGAACAAAGTCCATTTGCTCATGCATTTAAAAACATGGCTAAAGAAGAAGATGAAGAAATTCATCAAGCGGCTATAGAAGGTCGCCAAGCTTCTATTGTAAAAATGTCTTTACTTGAAGGGGATGATTAACGTCGCTATAATCTACCTTCACACGATGAAGTTGCTGTTGTATTTGTTGGCAAAGATGGTGCTACCCCAACTTCCAGGGAAGTTGTTTTTTACCCAAAAAGTCATCTTTAAAAAATTGTATCAAGTATGTCAGCCAACTTAGATCCTATGATTTATCCTCTCTTTTTTCCCAAGAGGTGATGCTGGTTGGTATAATCAGTAGTGCATAACCCTAGGCGTGCTATACTGGTTAGAAATCATGTTACATTATCTCTGTTCTACAATTATAGACTTTCTGTTCGGCAATTTTTCTGCTCATTATTTTATGGCAAGAAACTATTTTAGCAATACGCTGTAGATGCATATGTAAAAATTGAAGGCCAGCGTCTTGCTTTTATCAGAAATAATCAAGATAAACTGTGAAGCGAGCAGTATGATGCCTTACATGAACATGTTAACAACATTGCAAACGAACATAATGTTAGACCAGGGCGAGTAGTTGTTTTGCGATCATCTTATGTAGAAAGTCCGAGAGCTCTAAAATAAAACTTTGAAGATGATATGGCAATTATTAAAAAGTATAGTAAACCAGATCTTTTCATTACTTTTACTTGCAACCCAAAATGGCGTGAAATAACAAAAAATTTATATCCGGGTCAGACTGCGAATATTTTGTTCTTTTTCATTTTATTTTTTTTTACTTTTTACTTATTTTTCTATAATTTCCTACTAGCATGGAATCACGTAGCTTTTTTAATGTTTAATCGTTCTATCGATAATAAATATTTTTAATTATTTTAGTTTGGTTTTTTTAACAATAGGCTTGACTCTTCGGTCCTGGAGATGGCGGCTATTATAACTCATTTGGGAAAAGAACCTCCAACGTTAATTGTTTTTTAAGAAAAATATGTTTTATATAGGTTTTTTTTTAATATTTTTGTTACATATTTAACTATTTATCATGTATATAAATTTATTTTTAAAATTAAGTGAACACAATTTTAAAAATTTAATTTTTACAACTGTTTTACATGGTCTTAACACCTCTTTTATAGCCTTTTTAGCTCATTAGGCCGGGTGAATAAAGGAAAGCAATTGCTTTTATTCAACGCTTTTAGACTAATTGCTCACCTTTATGTGAAAATATTTATCGATTTTGCTCAAATTTGTATTAACGTAAAGCGTAACTATTACTTTAAAAATGTCGTTAATAAAAAAAGCAATTGCTTTTTTTATTAACCTGACTTATACAAAAATTAATAAAAAGTTTTAAATATAACTAATAATTTTAACGCAAAGTTAAGACAAACGCAAGGCAAAATATATTCCGGACATTTTTCGCTAAATATTTTCTGCATTAGTATAAATTTGGATTGGATGAATGCGGAAATAAATATATGTTAATATACGTTAATATAAAGTAAATCGACATATTTGTTTACCGTATTTTTTTTTTTTATTATTATTATAATTTCTGCTGGATTATTAAAAAAAAAGATAGCTTGAGTAATAAGCTTTAATATTAAAGGAGCAGTAAACAGGGATTAGCTTTATCTGGAATTGCGGATATATTTTTCAGCTTATAGTTTTTCCGGATATCCAAAACAATTTCTTTTCATACAAGTTTACAAGTTATATATTAATAAGTTATATTAAGATACAAGTTAAGGTATAATTTTTGTGAATATTTATTTTTTAAGCTTAATTCGTCACTCTAAGCAAAATAAAGAAAAGTTAAAAAAAAAAATTAGAAACTACTAACTAAAAGCAAAATTAAGAGAAAGGAAAGAGAAAATATATTTCCGATATTTTACCTAAACAGTTTTTCAAAATTTTCAAATAAGACTTAAATGATCTATGCATATAATTCAAGTCATATTTTAACAATTCTGTTATGATTTGCGCATTTAATATCCGAACGTTGTGAAATAAATGGTTAACTGTATCTTTAATGAAGCTAACAGTATTGTTTAACTACGAAGCCAAGAAAAATAATAGCAGAACTAAAAAAGTATTAAAAAATTTAAATTTCATTAGAGAAAACAAATTAAGTTATTATTAATAATTTATTTACTTCAAACCCGTATTACGGGTTGCCTACTGCTAGTAAGCATGATTATAAAATTGTTTGTCTTACGAAAACTTGGTGCAAGTTTGGTGAAATAAACGCCCCATTTGAACTAATTAAATATAAATCAGTTCACCAACACGCAATTTTTGTATTGGCAAGGGCGTAATTATTTTTATTCACAACTCAATTAGTAATAGTTTACGTAACGGTCTCTGTGTGAATGAAATTGATTTTGAGTCATTATGCATTGAGTTATTAAATAAAAACACAAAAAACATATTAGGCCAGGTTCATAAAAAAAAATTGCTTTTACTCAGTTAATCGGTCAGCTTTACGTGAATAAAAACTTCAGCAGTTTTGCTCAAATTTTTATTCCAACAATAAACAAGCCAAAGAGAGTGACTATCAACTCTTCGACACTTTTTGATAATATAATAACTAATAACTTTCAAAACAACTGTTTTAACACAGGTATAATCAATACTAACATATTAAATAACAACATTTCTTCTAAAACTACCGTATTTAGGCGACAGATCAAAGAAAATTCCGTATACCAGTTTCAAAATCTTTTAAGAAACAACGTTGAATGGAATCTGGTATAGCAATCTGACGATGCTAACAACTCATATGATCAACATCCAAGTCAATTCTGCAGGCAATATGAAAAAACGTTTCCTGAAAAAAAATATTTGAGAGCACAAAAACAGTTACAACTCCAGGGATGTCATATGAGTTACCAAAATTCTCAAAAAGAAAACAAAAGTTATATAAAGTTATATAATAAATACTTAAAAAAACAACTCATAAAAACGAAATGGCATAGAGTAAAACCTGGTCAAACCGCACACTTATCAATAAAAAATAATTAACTTTTTTATATTCTTTTTTTTTTTTTTTATTAGATAAGTAATAAAAAACTACATAAAATTATATAAATATATGTTAAAAAAAATAATAATAAAATTATCGAAAGTATTAAATATAAAGAAAAAAAAATTGTGCGGTTTTAGGCGACATTCTTATAAAACCGCACACTTGAGAAAACATTAAATTTTAAAAATTTTAATTATTATTTTATTATCTTTTTACCACAACTTATATTTAAGAAACTTTTATTTAACTTTCTTTTTCAACTTATATTTAAATTTCTACAATTTTTTTAACAAAAAAATTTAGTTCCATCTACACATTTCTTTGGTAAACATGTTTCTTAGCACAACCGTTCAAAACACATCGAATTCTCGCATTGCAACATTTCTGTGTGCAACTGCATTCTACACTTTTTATATTTTGCAACTTTTAATCGTTTGTCTGCTGGTACTTGTTCTTCATTATTGTTTTGCTGAGGTTGCTCAGCATTTTTATGCTCAGGCATTTAAAAACTTGGCATAGAGAGTCTAAGCTTTGCGTTAAGTTTAGCAACTTTCATGGCTTCCTTTATTGCTTTTTCTTCATCTTTTTGTTTGAGGAACTCGATTACATTTTCTTCGGTAATACATTCTCCGCCAAGTTTTGGCATGTTGCACTGCTTCGGTTTCTTAACATGCGATTGATTTCTGACCTGAAAAAACTGGTACAACTCTATCTCTATACTGTTTTTGCAACGCTCAACACATGCTTGATAGCTTTCAAAACTTGAAGCTGGTGTAGTTGAGAAAGATGGTAATTGGTGTGTAGTTGGAGTAGGTGCTGTGGCGGCTGTTGAAGATGAAGAAGATTGAAGCTGTGTCTGAGCAAGATGGTGTAGGTACTGCGGAGGCTGCTAAAGTTGATGAAGGTGGATTAAACGTTTGTATGATTGCTAATGCCTTATGATTTATGTTGTTTTTATTACGTGGAAATAAGCTAGTGTACTGGAGACCAGCGATTGCATGCAAGCGCGTAAAACATTTACCACTCTCGTGCAGCAGTTTAAGCAACGCACAGTGGGACAAAATTGAGTTTTTTGTGCCAAATTTATTTTCGAGTTTTTTTTTAATAGAATAACTAAATTTATATATAAAATGCATAAATAAAGTAATAAACATGTAATTATATAATATAAAAAAAAATATTAAAAAAATTAAATTTTGGTGAAAAATACGAAATATTTTTAATCGACAAGACAACTTTTATCAGTGTAAATATTAAAAATATTACTTTTCAATGCATGTATTTGTCATAAATTAATTTTTTTAGATTTATATTTACAGAACTTATATAGTATAACAGTAATGAAAAATTTTTTAGGTATTCTTTGTGTACAAAACATCTTTTTTACATAATCAGTATCTGTTGTTATAACTTTTTTTATTGAAAAAAGTAGCAAAATATTTATGATGCATGGGTATTTACATACATTTAGCATGGGATTTACATAATCAAATGTTTGGAGGATCTTGGAGGATAGTTTGTCTGATACCTAATAGCAAAGGTTAGTAGCAAAAAAAATATCGAAAACTGTCTGTTTTTGATGCATAAAAACTAATGATTACACTTACGTTAAATTATTTTTAAAAGTCTCAGCGAAAAAGACATTGTTAATTAAAAAATTAGATTTTAAAATGAAAGTCAATAGAGTTAATTTAAAACAATAGTGGCGTAAGAAAGTTGATAAATAAAAAATGCAAATTAGTGTTTTGGAACACATGCCAAATTGACGTGTAAATAACCGCATAAAGTTACGCTTAAAATAGTACTTAATATTTATTTAACTCGATATTTCCTCTAATAAACATGTCTTCACCATTATGACAAATTTTCACCGTGCGGTGCCGACATTGATTTTTTGGTATTTTGGCACACTCTGTCCCACTGTGCAACTTTGTAATTCTTTGTAAGAATTTATTTCCACGCTTGTTTAACATGACAATTGATACCTCTATCCAAAGGTTGTAGAATATGTGAATAATGTTCTGGTAGACAAATCAAGATTATATTGAATTTTTTGCACAACAATACCGCTTCCAAAGTTATGGGATTTGTATGCCCATCTAATACTAAAATATGAATACTATCAATTTGCTGAGTTTTGGCTATAAATACTTTTTGAGCCATTCAATAAACTTATCGTGCTCCATCTAACCTAATTTTGAAATAAAAAATTTGGTGCCAACTGGACCACCTCTTGCCCAGTCAGAAAAAAAGTTTCTTTTGGCTTTCTATATCATAAATGGTGATGCGAAATGTCCATCAGCATTGCCGCAATTGTTGCAGTATAATGAATTTTTTCATTGTTGCCAGTAAGTTAAATGCACGTCTTGTCCCTTTTCGACACACTACGGTTGCTTTGCCTTGACCACCCGAAAAACCTGTTTCATCGCAATTCCAAATATGCGATCCAGAAGTTATACCAGATAAATAACGATCAATTATTTCTGGCGTACAAGAGAATAACGATCAATTATTTCTGGCGTACGCGAAGCGGCTCTTTTAAATACTAAGTTATCCGCTTTTTTTGTTGAAATTTCTTATGACTATCTCTTCATAAAGGCATAAAACTAGTCTTTACCAGGCTTGCCCTTTTTGAATAAGTGCAATTGATTTTCGCGTTTAAGGTAGTCACATATAAATTCTAGGATTTCATTTGGGGTAAACCATAACCCCAGTCACCAAGTAATTGGAACGCATACACCAAAAATCTTTCTTTTTTTATTTGAGTGTACCGTTGTTGTACCTGAGCCATGGAAGCGTTTGTTGTTGCTATTTTTGCGATCTTTGAGCGTTGAGACTGGAACGCCATGTTTGAATGCAGCTTTTCTCAGTGATGTTTTACTTTTTTTCATATCAGTTAATGTGGCTAGTATATCGTCTTTCTTGTATGCTTTTGTATTATTAGTTGACATGTTAAAGTAAGTGAGTTAAATTGAACTGAGTCAGCGATGATGATAGTTTGTTTTTAATCAGTAAGAAATGATTATATATTAACAAATAACATTATAGTTCATTTTTAATTAAACCAAAGTTAATAATAAGTTAATTAGATAAAGATGTTATTTAAAAAAAAAAAAAAGATTTGAATCGGCATATAATTTTAACAATTTGAAAAATAAAAGATGGTTCTTTAAATCTATTAGGTTATTCAAAAGGTTTATTTAAATCTATTTTTATTATTTTTCTCAACCATATCCGTTTAGTTTTTATTTGATAAATTCGATCAGTGTGCGGAATGATACGGTGTGCAGTTTGACCCGGTTTTACAATAAAAATATATTCAAGAAAAAAAAAAAGCGCTAAAATGCTTTGTCATGCAAATTAGACATTAGACAAATTATTAGACAAAGTTAAACAAATTATTAGACAAGCGGAAACATCGAAAAAACATGAGGTGTAACTAAAGAAGTAATTGGTAAAAATAATTATGCAAGAAACACTGCCAAAAAAAATTACAATTGATGAAAAATATGTTTATGATAAAATAATTATTGCTGAAAAAATAAAAAGTTTTTTTATTGATGCTGGTTCAAATTTGCTATCAAAAATTCCTCTGAATTCAACCTCTTTTGAGACTTATTTAATATTGTGATAAAGATATGGATGAACCTAATCTTAAATTAATTGAATTGCGAACCGTCTTTTATATTCTTAAAACTAACAAAAGTGCAGAGTTTGATAAAATTAACGTTAATGTTGTAAAACCTGTTATAATCAAACCACTTTTGTTTCACATCTTTAATCTTTCTTTTAAAACAGATACTGTCCCAGAAATATTAAAAATTGCACGAATCACACCGGTTTTTTAGACTGGCAATGACTCCATTATTTCTAATTATTGACCTATATCTATACTACCGTGTTGTTTAAAATTGCTTGAATGCTGTGCAACAGGGTATTTAATGATTTATCAGAAAACGATATATTGTATACAAAATAGTTTGGTTTCAAAAAAAATGTTTCACTGAACATGTAGTGGTTGAAATAGTGAATCAAATAACAAACGCATTTTGTACCAACTACTTTACAATAGGAGTTTTCATTGATATGTCAAAAGATTTTGATTCTGTAAACCATAATATACTATTAAATAAAAATTGACTATTATAAAGTAAAAAATAATAAATTTAAATAAGCGTACTAGAGAGAATTTTTATAGCAAAAAAAAAAAGTTTAAAAATAAATATTCTTGAGATGCGAATCAATGTCTATTAGCTGTAAAAAACTTTTTGATGAGCTCTTGAGGTTCCTTATTGGATTCTAAATTCTTGACAGGCCCTAATATTTTTAAATTTTTTTTTTTAAACTTTATCAACCTTGGACTCAAAAAAAAAGCAGAAAAAAATGCTTGTTTTATAAATAACAAATTTGTTTTAATAAAAAAATTTTGTAAAAAAAAAAAAAATACTTGCAAAAATATACCTAAAACCTAATAATTACAATAACTATTGAAGTGTATTACTTTACATTAAAGTATAAAAGTTATCGTATTTTATTCATCTTTCACGGACTTACTATTATTTTGGGTATTTTTTTACTTACAGATTAATTTAGATATGCAATTTACTGCAAATTTTATTATTTAGGTATTTAGATTTCTCATCATCTATTTTGGTTTGTATTTCTAAGCTTTAAATGTCCTCAAAATATTGCCTGTCGGATGGTAGCCTTACTAGTATTAAAAATAACATTCATAAATTATTTTGTTCAGCCCTTTTATATTTATCCTAATCATAATCCTGCATAGGAACTTGAAATTTACTTAAAAACTAACTTTAGTTAATTCAAGTAAACTTCAATTTCCAGCCAAATAAAGCAAAAGCATCTTTTCTTCATTTTAGTTCAAATTTATCAAAAGCTTTTATAAAACAATAATCATAGGTTCAAAATCATAGGTACTAAAAATCATTAGAAAGATTATAAAACAACAACAACACATTTTAAACGCTTTTAATTAAAGTAACAAAATTTAATTGTTCTTTTAAATAAAAAACATTAAATATAAATTAATATAGAACTTTATTTAAATTTATAGTATTTATATTTTAATATAATATAGATTTATATTATTATATAGATTTTATTATATTATTATATTATAATATAGATTATATTATAATATAGATTTATATTATAATAAAATATAATAGTATTTATATTATAATATAAAATTTATATTATAATATAGAATGTTATTTAATTTATTTAAAAATATGCGTTTTTTGATTATGTTTGAATACAATTTTATGGATGAATTATTTTATTAGCGTTGCTATATCCTGCTGTTGCGTTTATGCTTTTATCTATACTCCTAGAAACTTTTGTACAAACCTTTCATACTTTATACTTGTCATAGTGGAAAATATAATGATATTTTTTATAGTGGCATAGCTAATAATTTTGGTCCTGCAAGCAAGCCTGAACAAAGGGTATTACCGTACCTATAACTCCAGATAACAAAAAAGATTGACCTGAATAGTACTTTAAAAATAAATGCATAATCTTGTTTTCTTGAAATTTTTGATTTATATTAAAATAAAATGTTTACCCTACTATTTTTAACAATATCTTCTTATTCGTTATTTGTCCAAATATCTTAGACTTTTCTCACAAAGATTTTGATTGACAAAAGTTATACTGGATTGAGTTGTATTTATAAGATTTTGGTATAAGGATAAGACTATTAGATATTTAGATATTTCCACCAAATAAGTACCTGTACCTTAAAGTTTCCTTTGTTTGAATCCAGGAGATGTATAATCATCAACATTAAAACTCTGACTTAAGCCACTGGAGACCTGATTAAGTTGATCTTCATCAACTTCTGAATCAATTCCTTCAAATTGATTATGAGGTGCATTGGACATCACTGAAGTTGAGGTTCTGCTCGAGGAGGCGGCGTACATGAAACTGTTTATTCTAGAGACTAATTTTCCAGAGCTGGCTTCTCTTCGATGCTGCTCAGACTAATATAAACCTTCAAGTTGACCTGAATAAAATTAATTCAGCATTTTAATTCTTCTTGGTATTTTGTAACAAAATATGATAGGATATTTTCTTACAGTCTTAGTCAGGTAAATTCTGCATGAAAAATAAAATCTAACTTTTTAAATAAATTTTTTTACAGTTTTATAATTTTTTTTTTTTAAGTGCGGCCGTAGTGCAGTGGTTAGAGCGCTTGCTTTTAAAGCAGGATATCCAGGTTCGAAACGAGCTCTGAACAAATTTTCGCGTCACGGTAAGGAATAAGGCGTGAACTTCCTGGTTAAATGCACTTCCGCGGTGCTCTGTGATAAGACCATTAGGAATTCTTGGGGCACCTAAAAAAATTAAAAATAAAAAAACAAAAAAAAAAAAAACGTAGAATAAAAATAGAAACGTAGAATAAAAAAAGAAACGTAGAAAAAAAAAGTAGAATTAAAACTATAGAAATGACACTTATAAGACTAAGATACATTTCTTTCAGCAACCAACAAACCCCCTCATAAACTGCGTTTACCTGATTCAAGTTGTAAATACCAATGATTTATGACTTAGCTGATATTGTGATATATGTACAAAAGACGAACCACATTAGTTGGATAAAACATCTTCGTAGTGGAGTTGCAATGTTACCTAATTCTGAGAAGATTTGCTTTGATGCTGCAGAAGATGCTAGAAAAAAGAGCACAGCACAAGCAGCTTTTGACAAATATGGAAATCGAAGTTCAATTTGTTTCCACCAGCAAAGGACATCAGTATCTTTTGTCACTTTGATTTTTGAAAAAGCTTCCTACGCCATTAAAATAGGAGGTCTCTCTCAGTTCCAACCATTGGGTCTGATACGTTTTCTTCACCTCTGCAGGTTTCATAAAGGAGATCGTTTTCACGAGAAAATTCTTTGAAAACCTTTTGGTGTTTTGCAGAGGTCCATTCTTTGCAGGGAGAATATTCACTAAAAATTTCTCGCATGACCTTTTTGAATGACGTTGGGAAGAATTGACATAGAGCTACACCACGATAACGTGGATCTAAAAAGGTAACTTCAGAAAAAAGCTTAATTGTCACAACCATGATTCTTAAACTTTTTTTCAAGCTTAGACAAAACAATTGCAAAGCAGATCTTCACATCTTTGATGTTTTCTTCTTCCATGCTGTCGGAGAAAATTTTATGCAAGTTGAACACTTTAGGAATGACTTCATAAATTGATGGCTTGTCTTCAGCAGACAAGGTGTTGATTGCATCATTGAGCCTTTTCATCAAGGGAAAACCTTCTGCTAAATTTCAAAAATGAGTTCATCAGGAATCTCTCTCCACCAGGTATTCTGCGTGTCAAAGAACTTATCTTTCTTTCCTTGGTTTTGGATGTAGAGAAGAAAACGATTTGCATCTAAAATTGACTTCAAGCAAAAAAACATACTGTTCCAGCGTGTCTTGAAAAAGCTTTGAATCTTATAAAGTGGTCCTTTAAACAATTTTTTAGTTCTAAGTGCGCTGCAGTGGCCTCCATTAGGCGTGCAATCTTGGGTAAATTTCAAAGTAAAGAGGAAAACACTTTTGCTTTTTTGAACCAAGGACTGTCTTTAAGTACAGCCAAGCAGATCAGATATAACCACTGCTTGACACAGGAAACTGATAATACTAATGATGAGTTTTTGGAAAAAGCCTTGACATTGATGGCAGCAGCATCATGAGTCAGAAAGATTTCACAACCATTGGGCAGCTGATTTTGTAAAGCCTGAGTCAAACTAGAATAATAAAATCATCACGTTGTGAGAATAATTTTAAAAAAATATTAAAGGAACATTGGTGCAGTAGTTTAACGAAACTGGGGATAAAGGGGCTATCGCTCATTGCGCAAACAATTAAAGGGGTACCAAAAAAAAAGCTCGTCTTTTTATCAGAAGCTTTTTTCTGAAAAAAATTGAATTTTTACTATATAAAGACGCCTTTTTGTTATTTTGGCCTCGGGCGCTACTGATGCTTGCTACACCACAGTGTTGATATATACCAAAATCTATATATCCTACTTAGTCTCCATCAAATGATCAACATTAAAAGTGGCCAAATTACTTCATTTTAATTGAAATTTGACGGAAAAGTTATTAATACAGTAAAATCTCTTTTTAGTTAATTATAATTTACATAAAGGAAGATAAAAAAAATAAATATTTTTTTTACTAATATAACCAATACCATTCAAATTTTGCCCAAAATTATTGTAATAAGTACTTACTCTGTAGGACATAAGTTGGCTAACGACACCACAAAAATCTCCGATTTCAGTAGTTGCTGTTGATGTAATGGACTGTGATAGATTTATACTTGTCACATGCTGGAGAGGACCATCCATTAGTGGTGGAACCAATGCGCAAAGCCTTTTTGATCTCGAAGAAGACGATGCCTTTCACAGTTTTTTTGACGGCCTCATATATGATGGGAAGCTTGTTTTGAGCGTAAGTCCTTGCAGAGCAAAGTGTCTACTAAAATTAATTTAAAATGTTTTGAACCACAATCACAATAACACCTGGCATTTGAAGCTTACTTTACCCGGGTAGTTATTAGAATAAATATTGGAATAGAACTCTAATATACATGTGAAAAAATTGCTTGAAACATTCATTGAACTAATGGAAGTTCCATAAAGTGAAATAAAGCATTTGAGTTTGAAAGGCCTACGCATACTTCGTAGTCAAATCTTAATTACATTGGATCTTGCGCCTTCAGCTTCAGAACATGTGTTGGCTTTCCGAATTTCCCACGCAGCTGAAAGTTACTATCAGTTCCAATTCCTAGAATTATTTTTAATTGCTGTTGCCATAAGAGTTTCAATTTCTAAACATAGTTTTGCAAGTTTCCAGAATCAATAAGTATTATTAAATGAGTACCTCCTATTGAAAAAAACTTCCGATTGTCAAAAATTAATTTTTTTCCCAAGAAGTGGCTTATGGAGCTTTCTTTTCTTCCTCCTGTCGCAAAACTTCTTTATACACAATTTTGTGTTTGTGTTTGAAGTTTGACTTCATGCCAGTTGCTGAAGCATTTGGTCTAGTAATTCTGTTATAGACCACATCTGAACATAGCTTGCATTTGACTTTTGGAACATTTTTTGAAGTTGGTTCAACATCTTCACCAGAGTTCCACCAGAGTTTTTGCCTCTTGCGACCAGGTGGGAGTTTAGTTTCTGAAAATTTAAAAGAAATCATTTGGAAGCTTAAAAATTAACAATATCAGTTTTATAGCAAATATTAATTAGTCTACTTTAGCAACCCAATTTGCTATCTTATAACATAACTTAACGATGAACATAACAATTTTAACTACTGCTTTGAGTCTATGTAAAAAAAAATTACTTTGGGTTATTAATCGTATTTATTCAAAATAAAGAGAAAAAAATAAACAAAAAACTATACCCATCATTTTATGTGTCAAATTTTTGATCCCAAGACAAATTGAGTCTGATACTCGATATAAGATCTAAAAAAGTGAAAATAAATTTAAATTGTAAACATTTTTTAGCTGTTTTTTTACATTTTTATGTTTACAAACTTGAAGTTTGTAATGACTCATGAATTTTTCTTATTTTAATAAATATTCTAATGCTTTAATTGGTTTGATTTCGAATTTCATAAGTGCAAACTGGCATAAGTGCAAACTGGCATACGTGCAAACTGGCATACGTGCAAACTGGCGTGAGTGCGAACTGACGTAAGTTCGAACTGGCATTAGTGCGAACTTGTATAAGTGCAAACTTTCATATGTGCAAATCAATTGCAAAAACTGACACAAGTGCAAACTGGCATAAGCGCACTAAAAAATTATATAAGCATTGGCAAAAGTACGAACTGGCATAGATGTGAAGCAGTTGCAAAAACTGGCATAAGTGCGAATCAGTAAAAGTGTACCGAAAGAATTTGTAAACATTGGCATAAGTGCAAATTGGTATAAGTGCAAAATGCCAATTCGTATTATGTTAATATTTAAATTTTATCTTTTTTTTATCAGTTCGCACTGATGCCAGTTCGTAATTATGCAAGTTTTTGCAATTGCTTTGTACTTAAGCCAGTTCGCACTTACGCGAGTATACACTTATGCGAATGTTTGCTAATTCTTTTGGCGCACTTATGCAAGTTTGAATTTATGCCAGTTTTTGCAACTGCTTTTCACTTATTCCAGTTTGTACTTATGCCCATGTTTGCAAATTCTGTTCGCCCACTTATGCCAGTTCGCAATTATGTCAGTTTTTGCAACTGCTTTATACTTATGAAATTCGCACTTATTCAGCCTCCCGCTTTTAAATATGAAAATGAAGGAAGTTCATTTAATAACAAGTAGTTGGCCTGTCTAGAAATTTATCGTAATACCAAAGCAAAGCGAGTAAGTTCATTACTATATAACTCTCTACTATGTAATTCATAATACATAAAACTATAAAGTTCGCTGAAAATATTTTTTTCTTTTTCGTCAACCCGGTTTCTTATATAAGAAACTAATTTTTTTGAATTGCTTACACTTGTCAGAGTACACTTATTGTTTTGATAAAGCCATTATAATTTTAAATGTAGATTGGTATGAACATTAACGCTTTCGAATTTGGTTGATAATGTTGTATTTTCAATAATAACACAATAATAAATAAACAACCATATATTTTCTTAAATAAAAATTTTTGAGGATATTTCCTTTTTGTAGAAATTTTTCTTAAATTTTTAGTTGTAGGAAGTAAAGATGGCTATAAAAACCAATTTTTATTTGTATGAATTGTTGGACAAAGATTCTTTGTAAAATCTAGTGTATTTTGTTTGCCTCGTTTAATAAATTTTTCTTTGAAATGATCAATCCTTAATCCAGAGAATTTAAATGGTATCCAATTAATTCTGTTTATAAACTTGATCTACCAAGAGTATAAATCTCTGACTGAGGAAAAATTGATTACTATTTTATTTATTAAACCATCTTCAGCATCGTCATATTTTTTCTTTTCGTAACCGCTTCTGCAAGCAATTACACAGCATTTTTTAGACGTCTTCCAAGAAAAACAAATAATATAAAAATATAAAATAAAAATTTGTTTTTACTCAAATAATATTAGTTATATTTCTTTTGAGAAGCACTTTAGAAGCAAAGTGAAGGACGCGATTAAAATCTCGCCTACTAATTGTCAAATTTGTAAGCAACAACTCCAGCCGTTTATTTAAGTAGGGCATGCAAGATGTGCATGAGGCAAGATGGCTTTTCATATAATAACTCAACAGCAACAAAAAATTTTAATGAGCAGAAACAAGTTTGTGTAAGTGTCATGTATTTTAAAATACATAGACATAAAAGAACATAGACATGAAAAAAACATAGACATGAAAAAAACATAGACATGAAAAAAACATAGACATGAAAAAAACATAGACATGAAAAAAACATTGACATGAAAAAAACATTGACATGAAAAAAACATAGACATGAAAAAAACTTTGTTTTACAAGAATCTCATTGAGCAATATTTGCTAAAACTTTTTATAACGTTTACTCACAACTTTTTATGAATAAAAATTTAATTTTCACTTTGTTTCATTAGTTTGTTTATTCACTTTTGCCTTTTTGCAGCTTTTTAAGTATTAAATCATGTCTTAAAGCATACAGTTTTTTTAAATATTTATATGAAGCTTTTAGGTAGTTTTAAATGACCCTTATTTCTTTTATGTACGTTCAAATCGTTTATCATAAAATTGATGTCAATGTCGAAATTCAAAATATTAAAAGCTGTAAAGATCAAAAAAAAATTTTATTCCGAGTTTCTTAGACTTAAAACATTTGGTTCTCTTCTTTCATAAGAAATATTCTCGACAATATCGTTACTTTTGTTTAAATCTTCATTAATTTTTATATTTATTATCTCCGTTAAAATAAAAATCTTCACATTGTTGTTAAAAAAAAAGTAAGCACGTTTTTGGCTTTATCTTATCTCACTTTTTTTTACCTATGTTTATATTTTTTGATAAACCTAAGATGAAGTTCCAGCAAACAAATAGCTATCTATTATAAAATGCACCTAAAATAGACGTCTATCTTATAGATGACTTTTAACTGCATTTTATTTGACGTAAATTAATGCCTTTAGATGCATAAAAGACGTGAAATATACATATAAAAGATGTATATTAGATGTATAAAAAATATCTCTTAAACAGATGTCTTAGACGCGTTTAAAAAAGATGTATAATAGATTATTTTATACATCTAACATACATCTTTTAAATTTTTACCTTATGCCTTTTTTGCATCAGAGGCATTCATTTGCATCTTAAAAATGCATCTTAAAGACATCTATATATATATATATATATATATATATATATATATATATATATATATATATATATATATATATATATATATATATATATGTATGTATATTAAACTTTACTGACAACGCTAGCAAGATAATGGTATTAGTTAAAGATGTAGACGATTTGAAGTTATGTTTAAATTTCCATGATGAGTTTTTTGATAAAAAATTTTTGATAACAAATTTGTTATTCTTAACGAAGCAACGAACGCTCAAAAAAGATATATTGCTAAGTGAAAACAACAAGGAAAAACACATAAAATTAGAAGATAGGTCCAGAAGAAAAAATCTACCGATCGATGGATTGCCAAAAAACATTAAAGAAACCTGAAATGAAACTGAAGAAAAATATCAATTGCTTTTCACAAATAAGTTAGGATTAATTGGAGTTGATTATTAGCCTGCTCATTAAACTGGATTAAAAAAATAGACGCCCCAGAAAAATTGTATTAAGTTTGTTAAAGTATAGGGACAAAATAAAGATTATCCAAGAATCCTAGAGACTCAAAAGAACTAGCACATACGAGAATAATATCCCACAGAGATATTAAAACACTTTTTAAAACAGCTAACGAAGAGTTTGGTAAGGTTAATAAATGGTTTATAAGTCTCTAAATGTGGATAAAACCAAATTTATTTTATTTTATAAAGTAAATAAATTAGAAAATATTCCCATTAAACTGCCAAATCTAATAATCAATAACGCTAACATTAAAAGAGAAACTTCAGATAACTTTTTAGGCGTAATATTAGATGAACATTTACGTTGGAGTGATCATATAAAAAGCATTGAAAAAAATTTATCAAAAAATATTGCCATGATATATAGGGCTAAACCATTTCTAAATAATAAATCTTTATATTTCTTAAAGTTTATATTTTTCTTTCATTCATTCTTATTTGGTTTAATGTAATATTGCTTCAGCAAGTACAAATCATACAAAATTAAAAAATTGTACAATAAACAAAAACATGGCTGCAGAATATTATTTGGAGCTGATAAAATTGAACCATGCGAGCCTCTTCTGCGTATACTAGGCGCATCAAATGTTTATAAAATAAACTTACATTAAGTTTTAATGTTCATTTATAAAACAAAAATGAGACTATCTCCTAAAATATTTCAGCCTATTTTAAAATAATAGTGCATAAATACCCGACAAAATTTTCAAGTAATAACTACATTGTCCCTGAATATAATTCAAAACAAATTACATATTCAATTCAATATCGTGGACCCTATTTGTGGAAAAAGTTTCCTAATATTGCAAATATGAAAAAAGTTGGCATACATCAGTCTAAAAATGAATCGAAACAGGTGTTATAACTTATGGATTTTAACATATCTGATTTTAAATGCCTCTTTTAAACAAAAATTCAATTATATAAAATATGTCTCAGAATTTATCAGCCTTTATTTTTTTGTTTTTTTTGTTTGTTTGTTTTTTCATTATTTCAGTTATGGTGTTTCCTCTAATCTTAAAAATTATTGCTCAAATCTTAGTTTTGAACATTTAACTATTAAACTATTAATGAATTGTTACTTATTTTACTTTTAATTAAATTGGTTTTTTAATATACACATATAAAACGGTTTTTTTAAATTAAATACTCTTCTATTTTGAATTTTTTGTTCTTTATTTAAATATTACTTTAGTACAAATTGTTATAAATTTTATTTTCATATTTTTCAATAAATACTTTGTATAATATACGTATTTAGTGTGGCTCTTGTAAATACGTGCTCTTTAATTAATTTATTTATTTTTTGTTTTTCTTTTTTACTTTTCTTTCAGTTTTTCTTGTTTACTTGATTATTACTCTTAACATGAATATTGCTCTTGAAGTATTTCTTGAACTAATTGTTATTTATTTTTACATTTATAATTTTTAATAAATTGTTTGTAAAGTATAAATCAATTATTCGGCTATTGTAAATACGCACGATTGGGGCTCGGTGATAAGACAAAATAATGTCTTCTACTTGTCCCGCCAGTGTTTTTATTTATAAACTTTTAAATTGTAAAAGTTATTAAAGGGCGAAATAAATGAATAATAAAATAAAAAATAAAAAAATAAAGACTTCTCCCTCAAAACTATGAATAAAAGAAAAAGATTATCTGATGTAGAGGAAAAACGATTAAACGTTTCAAATGTTTATGTCAGGTATGACAAAACTATTGTTTTAAAAAACTCTTTTTTAAACTTAGTCAAAAAAATTAACAAATTTAAATAGATTTTTAATCTTTGTAGCATATATTTTTTTTAAATGGAGGAAAAGAATTTTTTAAATGTTTTTGATAAATCTACTAGAGAAAATACGGTTCTTTCATCAAATGACGGTAATCCTGATGTGAATTATTTTAACAACTTTTTAATAGAAACTAATTATTTTAATGTAAATGAAACATCTAATTATTTAAAATTTTCTCTATCTTGTTTTTCATTATTAAATTTGAACATCAGAAGCCTGAGTTAAAACTTTGAAACCGTGAAGCTAACTTAAACTATAAATTTAACGGAAATATGGTGTCGAAATGGAGACGAATGTCTTATGGAGACGAATGTCTCATGGTGTCAAAATTGAGACTAATGTAAGTCAATTTCTATCTGGTTTTAGTTTAATAAAACAACATAGGAAAAATGGCATTGGTGGAGGCGCATGTATTTTTATTCTTAATTTTTTTACTTTCAAACAATCAAAAAATATCAGTAGATTTCGCAGTCATTAACAGTCAAAACCGCAGATTGCAAGTCATTAACAATTGCAAATATCAACCAAAAAATCAAAAATATTTTCATAACTGCTCCCTACAGACCACCTAATGGTAATTTAATGCATTTGAAGACCACTTAAAGAACATATTATCAAAAATCATTAAAAAGCACGTTTATTTAACAGGTGATATTAACATAGATATTTAAAAAAAATGATTGTTACGCAAAACGGTTTGTAAATACTCTTCTTAAGAATAGCGTAATACCAATAATAAACAAACCAACGCGAGTAACGCACAATATTTCTTCAATTATTGATAATATTATTACTAACAGTTAGATGGTTTCTCAAGTGGAAAGTGGCATCTTAAAAACTGATGTTAGCAATCACTTTTCAAATTTTCTTATAACTTACTCTGTAATTCCTAACGTTATTAATTCCTCTACAACATATTTAAGGCAAATAAACAGTCAATCCATTAACAAATTTCGTGAATTGTTAGCGAAAATTAATTGGGTATTTTTAACCAAGTACAGTGATGCAAATCATACATACGACTTATTTATACAATTGTTTTCTACACAATATGAAAAAGGGACGTGGTGTCCCAGTACGAGGGTACGAGGACTCGTACTAAGCCCTGATTTTGGCTCAGGACCTGGGCCCCCAATCCTCAAAGAAAAAAAATTTATTTTAGTTCTGTAAGCTTCTATCATTGCATTTTTTACAACATTTTGTTTAAATTTCTTTCACGTCGGCTAATTTGTTTGCTTGGATTCCGCCCGAAACACTAGGTGAGCGGTAATAATAAGAGAAATACGCTAAAAAGTTTATCGTAAATAAAAGAAATCGTTAAGAAATGTAAATAAAATAAACTAAAAATAACACGCCTTGTTTAGCGTAAATAATAACAAAATCGCTGTTAAATATTAGTAATAAATAACAAAGTTAACCTGAAATTTATAGATTTTATACTGTAAAAAAGTAAGTAATGCTGAAATGCTTTACTTATAAATAGTAATAAAAATCAATTATTAAAGTTTTTGTAAATAGATAAGTGAAAAAAAAAATATCTTGTCAACGTAGAAATATAAAAAAGAAACCTGAATATATATAAAAAAAAGCTGAAAACTAAAGTTGATTGATTAGCTTAAATGTTCGACGGTTACCAATATCCACGGTAGCCTTATTTACCGGTATCTTGATGCGGTATCCATTTTTCCAAGTCACCACACGGCAGTTTCCTAATGGAACTTTATTCTGAGCAGGCACATTAAAAAATATTATTATATTAAAGTATTCAATAAAGCGTGCTAAACTCAAAAAAAAAAAAAAAAAGCACTCATTTGAAAACTAAATTTAATATACTTTTTAATAAAAATAAGTTTTTAGATTTTTGTTATTTTGATAAATACTTAGTATTACTAGTTTTAAATATATATACATAAATATATATATATATATATATATATATATATATATATATATATATATATATATATATATATATATATATATATATATGTATATATATATATATATATATTAGTAAAACACACTTATCTAACTTTTATCTTCTACTTTAAGTTTCACCATTGCTTTCACCACCTTTTATCATCAGGGTTCTATATATTCTATATATATTTTTTATCATCAGGGTTCTATATATATTTTATCATCAGAGTTCTATATATATATACATATATATATATATATATATATATATATATATATATATATATATATATATATATATATATATATATATATATATATATATATATATATATATATATATATATATATGTAAATATATATATATCTTTATAAATATATATATATATCTTTATAAATATATATATATATATATATATATATATATATATATATATATATATATATATATATATATATGTATATATATATATATATATATATATATATATATATATATATATATATATATATATATATATATATATATATATATATATATATATATTATT
>NC_088929.1:3440000-3507500 GCF_038396675.1 Hydra vulgaris | reverse complement strand
TTTTTCTGTTGTTAATTCATTAGTTTTTCCCATAACTATTTTATTATTTTTTGCTAAAATAACAACAAGCTATGACTAAAACAAATTTAGAGGTTCAACACATAACATTTTGCATGTATATAATAATAATACACAACATTTTCAATGTAAATAAATATTTTTAAACAAATGATTCAAATTTTCTGCAAATTTTTAAAATGTTACAAACTTTTGATTGCAACTGTATACATATATATATATATATATATATATATATATATATATATATATATATATATATATATATATATATATATATATATATATATATATATATATATATATATATATATATATATGTATAATTTTCGCCGTTTAAAAAAAGTTACAATACCAATATGTATAAATAAATATTTACATGGCCGGGGTAAAAAGAAGACAAAAATAGTCTTATCACTAAGCCCCGTTGTTTCCATTGTATTTTTACATTATAAAGCAGTAGTTTTATTAGATAAATATTTTATTATACAGTTTAAAATTATTTGAAATATATATTTTTTTAATTAACAGAAGCCAAAAAACAAAAACAAAAAACAAAAAAAAAATGACACAATTTAATAAAAGACAATAGAAACCTCAAGACTTACAAAAAACAAAACAAAACAAATTTATATATAAGAGCTGATTTGAAATAAAGTTATAAAAAAAAAATTTATTGAAATAATTTTATTGATTGTTAATCAATAATTATTAATAGGATTAGTTGTATAAAAAACGGATTCTGGGCCAAAATATTTCAGCTATATCCTAAACTATAATCTCATATCATATTTCAGCTAAAAACATATCCATATCTATAGTATAAAAATCGGATTCTGTCCTAAAATCATCGTTTTGGCTTAGAAATTATGATACATCTCTACCCTATTTTAACATGTATATTATAAGATCCCTTCAACTAGAATGACATGGGATTCATTATAATTATATAGTTATAATTATAAGGTGAAATCTACGCGTAAATGTAATCTAGCTAAGCTATAGCTCATTGATTTCACAATTGAAATCTACGCTTAAAAGAAAGCATGTCCTATTAAATCAGACTTATCAATTCTTTATTATCAATCCATGATTTGAACGAATCAGGATAACCATACCACTTTACTAATGATTTGTTTTTAAGTTTACGAATAACTTTTTCAATCCTGAATATATTTTCATCCGTTTTTTGCATTTTTTGTTCATAAAAAGTACCTTGTACTTCTTCACCATTATCGTCAGTTAATTTATAAGTTGGTGGATCTGTGAACTGAACTTGTGACACTGTAAAAACTTCTTTAGTCCATCTCGTTGTGTATCCTTTTTCAAATATTCCTTTCTTTTTAGTTCTCCTAACTCTATCACCAATTGAAAACTTTGGGTTTACAGATTCTGATCGTACATTTCCATTTAGATTGAACCAAACAATATTTTCATTCTTTTTATCGCTAGCTTCAACTGGTGTTATTGTAATTGAAGAATGCTGTGTGTTATTGTATTTATTTACCATTTCGTCTAAGACGTCAATATATTTTCTAGTAGAATTAACTAAAAAGTACTTAAACATTTTATCTTTCATTGTTCTATTCCAACGTTCAACTACACAACTTTTTTCTTCATTTTCAGTTGAGTATAACTCAACACCTAGCGCTTTAACATGCTTATTATAAAATTCTAAGCCTTTATCTACCCATATTTTTTGACATTTTCTTTCTCGGAAGATTTTATTTAAAGCATTAGCAACATCAACTCCAGTTTTACTTTTCAGTGGAACAATCCATCCATACTTAGAAAAAAAATCACTTTTCTTTTTCTGGAATGTTTTAGAACTGGTTTATGAAGTTCGTTTGCAAGTTCGTCAGCCAATTTCATGTCTTTATCCTACTCTTTTTTACTGATCATTTGTAGTTTTTTTGAGTAGTTTCAACACCTAAGTCATATGGGTCTGAAAGACCTAACCCAAATTTTGCTTTAGATCCTATAATAGGTTTTATAACACCTCGTTCAATTCTTTCACGTATTGTTGGATTTTTTATAGAATCCATTTCTTCGATCATAATTTTATCAGCAAAATTTCTTTTTGCTGTGTCATCGAAGTATTTATAAGCAAGTTATGGTAAGCTGCATTATCAACTCTATCGATAGATTTACACCATTCTTTATATGCGTCAGTAGAAGCTAATCGTTCATCTAAATTAGTAACAGGACCGGCAAAGTTCATTCCAGGTAAATGCATTTCACCTAGAAACTTCGACCATGGTAGTTTTATTTTAGGTGTTGCTGAATTAATCGAACTCACTAAATCTCCTCCTGTTTTGGGATACAAATTGAGTTTTTATTTTTCCGCAAATAGCGCAATTTCCACGTTGCATATTTCTATTGTTTTTACTCACAACATTTTGCAAGTTTAGTGTATTTGTTTTTTTTTCTACATTTAACGCAGTACATTTTTATTTATATAGAAATTTTTATATAAAAAATTCTAATTATATAAAAAAATGGATATTACAGATTTGTCATGGAATCCGAATAACAATAAGAGAAATAATAATAAGTTGTTTTCTAAGAGTATAAGAGGAATTATTGTTGTAAAATCGGGTTGTGGAAAAACTACTTTATTATTGAATTTACTTTTAAGACCTGGTTGGTTAGACTATAATATTTTACAAGTTTTTGGAAAATCTCTTTTTCAACCAGAATACAAAATATTAAAGCAATCTTTTGAAAAAAAATTGCCAAAAGAAATTATTCTTGAACAGTTTAATCTACAAGACCGAATAGAAAATTTAAATGCAACCCCTGAGCTTATAATTGAAGACATTTCAAAAAAATTAAATGAGAAAACAGATACGGAGTGTAAGTTTTTTGAAACGGAAGAAGATGTGCCAGATCCTCAAGATCTAGATATTCATAAGAATAATTTGATGATATTTGTTGATTTACAATTAACAAAAGCAAAATAAGTGTGAAAAATATTATATAAGAGGAAGACATAGTAATGTAGATTGTTTCTATCTTGCACAAAATTATTTTATGTTACCTAGGCAAACTATACGAGAAAATACAAATTTTATTTGCTTATTTCCTCAAGATTCAAAGAATTTAAATCACATTTATAGTGATCATGTTTCAAGTGATATGGAAAAAGATGAGTTTAAAATTTTTTGTAAAAAAGCATGGTCAGAGCCTCATAGATTTGTTATTATAGATCTATCTTCTAAAAAAGATTATGGAAAATATAGAAGTGGATTAAATTGTTTTTATATACCAAGTTGTTGAAAAAAATATAATCTTATATAAAAATGACATGTTTATTAGTGAGCGGAAATAGCAGTATATTAAAAACTATTTATAATCCTATTATTCAATTTAGAGAAACAGAGAATATGAAATGGCTCTAGTTCGTATAGATACATTTTGCAGTTTTCCTAATATTAACACTTCAAACAATAATTTTTGATATAGTGCAGATAATGGATCAACTTAGAAAGATATAAACATTCCAGTTGGATCTCTTATGAAATTCCTGTTATAAATAATTATATCCAATCGATTATGATAGCAAACGGTGATGCAACTTCAGCAGTTGCAAATATTACAGTTGTAGCAAATAGGAATACATTAAGAGCATCTTTAACTATTGCAACTGTTTATAAAGTTGATTTTACAACTTCAAATTCAATTAGAACTGTTTTTGGTTTTGATAGTGGAATATATTCAGCAGGCTCCAATATAGGAACTAATATAGTAAATATAATAAGTGTTAATAGTATACTAGTAAAATGTGATATAATAGAATCATCGTATGTAAATGGAGCAACAAGTAATGTTATATATTCATTTTACCCAAATGTATGTCCTGGATATAAAATTATTGAAAAGCCGAATTACGTAACTTATGCACCATTAATACTAAAAAAAATATCAAGAATGGAAAATAGTTTGCTTGATCAAGATAGAAATCTTTTGGATTTACGAGGAGAAGAAGTAACTATTAGATTTCATATAGGAGAAGTAAATAAGTCGTTAAATAATTTTTTTAAAAATTACGAGAATTATTTTACTTACATATAAAAATGAGTAAATATACTAATATTAAAGTAAATATTTCAGAGGGACAATTAAAAAAAATTAAAAAAGCAATAAATGAAGAAGATGGTTATGGAGCTAGTATTAAATTAGTCCATTCAGATCTTAATGGTGATCATGTATTAGCTGTAACAAAAAGGCAATTGAATATAATTACGAAAGCATATGAAAAAGGTACTGGCGCAACTCATTCACAATTCTAAAGTGGAGGGTGGATTTCTAGGAGCACTATTACCTTTCCTTGGTACAGCTGGAAGATTTTTATTATCAAGCGTTGCTCCAGCTCTTACAACAGGTTTAATAACAGGAGTAGGTTCAGCAGCTGGATCAGTTATGGTCGATAAAAATGCTGAAAGGGGTGTTGCGTACATGAAAAAGAATGGAAAAGGAATTGAAATGACTGCTGCAGGAAATGGTTTATATTTGAGACCATGGAGTAAAGGTGGCTATATAGGTGATTGATTGTACTTACGTAGTGGAAATGGATATACATCAACAGGATCAGGTTTATAATGAGGACCAAATTCACCATTTGCTAATATTCCATTTTTGAATACCCTTTTATGATTTATTAAAGATTTTTTCACTTTATAAAAATAAATGCCATTACATATTTTAGGAAATATACCACGTGATCTTCCAAAACAACTTATTTATTCTAAAGTACACTCAAAGATACTCAAAGATTTGGAGCATCCTTCAGTATTAATAAATAATAATAATTATGAAATATTTGCACAAAAAAACATTAAAATAAATTATCTATCACATCAATATATTCTTTTAAAGTTTGGTGTAGTAGTTAATGAAGGTGTTGCGTTAGTTTCATTAAAAGAAGAACTTAAATTAAAAATGTTAATCTTACAAAACTCTGTAATATCAGAGACTGTTGATGATATTATGATAAATGTTGTTAATAACTCTGATTCTGATATATTGATTAAAAAAGGGAATAGTTTAGGTTTTGTGAATTTATTGTAAATATTTTTTTAAAAAAATTATGTTTTTAAAAAATTATTTTTTTAAAAAATTATTTTTTAAAAAATTATTTTTTTAAAAAATTACTTTTTTAAAAAGTTATTTTTTTTATGTTGTATATAAAAAAAAATGACAGTACATATTTTAGGAAATATATCAAACAAACTTCCAAAACCAGTATTAATAAATAATAATAAATATGAAATATTTGCACCACAAGACATTACGATAAAATCTATATCAAATGATTATATTATTATAAAGTTTTGTGTAGTTAATGAAGGTGTTGAGTAAGTTTCATTAAAAGAAGAACTTAGATTAGAAAAGTTAATCTTAGAAAACTATGGAACATCAGATCCTGTTGACGATATTGTATTAAATGTTTTTAATGATTCTGATTATGATATATTTATTAAAAAAGGGGATAGTTTATGTTTTGTGAATTTATTGTAAATAATTTTTAAAAAAATAATTTAAAAAAATATTAGTTTTACTCATTAAAATCGGGTTTAATTGCAAAAAGCTATATAAAAATATTTATTCAGATATGCAAAATGCTGAAAATGATAAAAATATTAATAAAATATATCCAAATCTTCCAAGTGCACCTGATGAAGAAAATAAGATTATTAGTGCACATCTATATCGCCTTTACACAATTAGTGAGATTCAAAAGGAAATAGAGAATGAGAAAGAAAAGAGAAATGTGTTAAGTAAAAAGAGCTATAAAAATAATTTGAGCTATTGATAATTCGTTACTAGCAAGCACTATGGCACTTGGAACTATTGGAATTGGCTTTTTAGCAACAATAGTTGCAGCACCAGTAGCTATAGCATGTGAAGGTGCAGCATTAGGAGCAGGTGTTTTATCACTAATAGGAGGGCAAGTTAATAAAAAATTAAATTTAAAAGCAGAAAAGCATGAAAAGAATAGGGTACTTGTTGATTCAAAACTAAATACAATAAGTGACTATATTTCTAAAGCTTTAGTAGATGGAAATATAGATAAAATGTATTTAAACTAACACTTAGTGAACTTAAAAAATTTAAAGCTATGCTTAAGCAAATTAGAACAAATTCAAAAGAATTAATGAATGAACTAACTAAAGAATCATTAATTAAACAAGGAAGAGATGAAGCAATTAATATACTCCAAAGCAAATTTAGTAAAAATGTAAACGTCAAAACATAAAGCGTTGTTTTTTTTTATCTTTATTTATAAAAAAGCAAAATGTCATTTCTAAAAATTGAAGATCCTGAAAAAAGGGATAAAATTGTTAATGATTACTTAGATACTAAAAAAATAATAAAGCAGAATGATTTAAATGAAAGGATGGGTGAAACTAGTTTACAGTCAGGCTCAGAAAAATTGTACAAGCCATTAATTGATAGTCATGATGGTAATAAAGAAAACATATATAAATTGCAAGATCAATCTGATAAATTAGCACTCACTTTTTCAAATTATTATCCTGAAGCAAAAAGAGAGATAATGATAACTGAAACTAATGAACTTTTACCATCTCATGAAGAATCTAAAGGTATGAGACTAGGAAAAATTGCAACAGATTATCTAAGAATGTATGCTAATAGTAAAAAATCTACAGATACTACATTTGGGATACGTGATGAAGATGGTATATTTTATATTGGAACAAAACCAATACATATTAATGATAATGATATAATTATTGATGATGAAAAGCATTATGGTACTCCTGGCCTTTGGGAATTGATAGTAAAGTTTAATCCTAATAGAGTAGTATATAGTGAAGATGATCTTAAACAATATCGAGATATATGAATACAAACAGATGCAATTACTTCTGAAAATCCATTCAAACCAAAGTCGTCTCGTAGTATAAAATACAGGGATATAATAGCTCCTATTTGGAAAGACATAAAAGAAAATAGGAAGCGTAAATCAAGAGGAAATGGAGTTGGAGGAAGAATACAAACTATAATTCTTCCTAGCGACTATGATGCATTAGTTGATAGGCTTTATTTGTGTATAGCTGCATGGAAAGCAGGTAACACTGGAGCAAAAAATGAAAGTGTTGCAGTTTGTGATAAATTATTACGGCGAGGTAAAATTGATATTTCACAGTATAAAGTAATTCAAAATCTTTTATAACTATATCTCAGTGCATATAAAAAAAAATATGTAGTACATAAAAAAATGCTAATTGTTAATAATAAAAGATGTATAAAAAACAAACATTTTGTTAATGGAAGTGGTATATCCGAAAGCATAAGAGATTTATTTAAACAAATAAAAACGTCAAATGTAACAAGAGTGTCATCAGCTATGTTGAAGAAGATGGCTGCTACTGATTTAGGAAAAACTGCAATAACTGCTGCTAAATCAGCAGGAAAAGAACTTTCAAAATCAGCGATAGAAGCTGCTAGAAATGCTGCAGTTGCTTTTCGTAAATTTACACTTCCAACTAAAGCGTATCTCTTATTTAAAGGACAACTTATTAAAGCTGATGGAACAGCTTATGTTAATACAGATGCGGTGGCTCTTACAAATAATGGTCAACAATAATTTTCTTTTGAAAAAAACATCTTGAAGATACTGAAATCTACTTCATTTTGATTCTATTTTAAAAAAAATGTTTGAAGTTGTTCTATGTAAATTATGCAACTCATCACTGATAATAACTGATATATTAGATTTAAGAATGGGGTTTTCACAATGCATTTATATTGAGTTATATTGTAAGAACTGCGAAAAAACTAACCAGCTTTTAGCTCAATATCTATTTATACTGTAAATAATGTAGGCAAAAAACAAGTGGTTATACGTTCAGTTGTTGCATTCCGCAAGATTGGATTAGGCTTTCATGTTATTGAAACTTTGGCAATGAGTATGAACACATATGATATTTCTGAAAATGCTTTTTATAATTTAAACAAAAAAAATAGCCTTGAATATACTGCTTATGAATGCTGCAACTAAAATTATGAACAAGACAGCCTAATAATGCATAATAAATAATCTGGAAGGTCCCTACTATCATTTATTAAAATTGACGGCATGTGGCAAAAGTGCGGGTATTCGTCTCTTAATGTAGTCATGACAGGATTAATTGGTAAAAAGTGCAAAGACTATGAAGCTCTTTCAAAACATTGTAGTTCTAGTCAATAGTGGGCAAATAAAACTAATAGCCCTGAGTATGATGAATGGTGTGTTAATCACATATTCAATATCAATCATAAAGGCTTTTCAAGTTCAATGGAACAAGCTAGTGCTTTCTCAATATTTAGGCGCTCCGTAGCAAAGTATAACTATATATAAAGAGTAACTTGGGGATGGAGACACTTCATCATTCAATGATGTTGTGCAAAGTAACTAATATATGGAGTACAGTATCATTCCTGTAAAGCTAGAATGCATCGATCATGTGCAAGCACGTCTTGCCACTCGCCTCAGGAATCTGGTTTAAATAAATAAAAAGACACAGACCTGTCTGCAGGATATAGGTAATAAATAATAAAATCTCTCAAAATCTATTATGGTTTAGCAATTAGAAACAATGTTGATAGTTTATATGCTAAGAAGAAAGCAGTTCGGGCAGTACTTTTTCACTGTTTTAAAATGATGATCAAGAATACCATCATAGAATGTGCCCGCAAAATGAAAATAGTTGCAAATATCACTACGATAAGTTTTATGGTACAACCACAAACAAAGATTATTCATCACTATTAAAAGAACTTTTTAACTTAATAAAAACAATTTTTTTATTATTTATCAGCAGATGAATTGCTTTCAAAATATCTTCATGATCGAACGCAGAATGCAAACGAGGCGCTTAATTCAAAAATCTGGAAACACTGTCCCAAAATAATTTTTCTGAACCAATCAACACTGGAAATTGGAGTAAATTCTGCTATATTAGGTTTTAATAATGGTGCGAATGGTGTTTTTTCTGTATTACCAGAGTTTTGTCTTTTAGATTATGCAACTTCAACCATAGCAAAGCAAAAAAGCTCTGCTTATTTACGATTGTCTATATAAAAATCAACCCCCTCAAGAAATCTTTAAGAAAAAAATCAACCCAAGAAATAAAGAGACGTAAACATTTAAAAAGTATCAAAATAATATACTCAATTAAAGTAAAAAAAACTGAAAAAATATCATATGAACATGGGGGGTTTTAATTTATTATATTTATTCTAGAAGATATATATTTTTTTATAACTTTTGAGCAATTTTATTTTTTATATTGCAAAATCTCAAAATATGCTTTTTCACTAGTTTTCTAAGTTTGCGACATGATAACTTTTCAAATAATTATGCAAAAGTGCTGAAATTTTCTCAAATTGTTGTTCATACTATTAAAATTCATTTGGAAAAAGATAATTTTTCAATGAATTTTAGATCTTGAAAGTTATATTAGTGTTTTTAGCTCGCTTACTTTTTACTCAAATTATACTAGTCATTTGAGCATGAATTTCGGAACATTTTTTAATCAAGTTGACATAATTTATTTGAGAGAAAATAAATGAAAACAAATGAATGTTTTCATTTATTTTCATACTATTGTTGTTCATACTATTAAAATTCATTTGGAAAAAGATAATTTTTCAATGAATTTTAGATCTTGAAAGTTATATTAGTGTTTTTAGCTCGCTTACTTTTTAGTGTTTCATGCATAATTTCTAAAATATTCATTTGTTTTCATTAATTTTCTCTCAAATGACTTATGCCCTCGCTTACTTTTTAGTGTTTCATGCATAATTTCTAAAATATTCATTTGTTTTCATTTATTTTCTCTCAAATGAATTATGACCTCGCTTACTTTTTAGTGCTTCATGCATAATTTCTAAAATATTTATTTGTTTTCATTTATTTTCTCTCAAATGAATTATGTTCTCGCTTACTTTTTAGTGTTTCATGCATAATTTCTAAAACATTTATTTGTTTTCATTTATTTTCTCCAAAATGAATTATGTCCTCGCTTACTTTTTAGTGTTTCATGCATAATTTCTAAAACATTTGTTTGTTTTCGATTATTTTCTCTCAAATGAATTATGTCCTCGCTTACTTTTTAGTGTTTTATGCATAATTTCTAAAATGTTCGTTTGTTTTCATTTATTTTCTCTCAAATGAATTATGTCCTCGCTTACCTTTTAGTGTTTCATGCATAATTTCTAAAATATTCATTTGTTTTCATTTATTTTCTCTCAAATGAATTATGACCTCGCTTACTTTTTAGTGCTTCATGCATAATTTCTAAAATATTCAATTGTTTTCATTTATTTTCTCTCAAATGAATTATGTTCTCGCTTACTTTTAAGTGTTTCATGCATAATTTCTAAAACATTCATTTGTTTTCATTTATTTTCTCTCAAATAAATTATGTCAACTTGATTAAAAAATGTTCCGAAATTCATGCTAAAATGACTAGTATAATTTGAGTACTTACTCAAAATATAGTTATTTTTTCGATTTTAGGGGGTTATAATCGCGGCAAATAATTTCAAATTTGGTAGCATTTTTGAAAATTTTTTTAAATTATGTATTTATGGTTTAAAAAGGAAAGTATGCTCTAGTTTTGATTAGATTTTAATATATTTCTTGGGGTTCAACCCTAGGGGGTTTTAGATAAGATATTTATATGATATTGTTCCTAATTTCAAGTAAATCTAATGATGCGCATACTGATTTTGAGTTTCCACAAGGACCCTTGGTATTTCAATCATGGATTTTTAAGTTTGTTACGCAGCGTTTGCATATTTTCATATTTGGTGACCACTAGATCACCAGAAAAGAAGGAATACTTCGAAGAACCTTTTGACATCTCTTTAAGATGTTTAATTTTTTAGTTAAACTTTTTTTTTTTTTTTTGTGATTAGTGTTTCAAAGTATTAAGCTATTTTTATCGTATATTAGCATCATTTATTACTCATTAATAAAACACTACCAAAGAGGAAATATCACTTTTTGTTTATTAGACAAGTAATATGCTTAAATATAATTTAGTTATAAAATTGTTTAGAATTAACAAAAAGTAATATACTAGTAACTAGTATTAATAATTTACAATATATTCAGGGGCGGATTCAGCATTTTTTGCTGTATGAGATAACTTCTAGACATGGAGCAAACTCCAAACATTTATATGTATATATTTATATCATATAAGGATTATTTCCAAATTTTGCGAAGATCAATACGTGGTAACAAAAAGCCCAAAAATTTCTGCCTCAATTGCCCCCAATGTAAGAGAAATAGTTGATAAAATATTTTTTTAAATTTTCTGAACCTTATTTATATTCATCAACAAACTTTTAAATTTTATACATTGATTTCTTAGTGTTCAAAAATGTATTATCTCTTCATTTTGAGGGAGTGCAAACTTTATACAGTCATATTTTTTGAATACTAATGGATTAGTCTATGAGATTTAAAATTTGTCAACGAATATAAATTAAGCTGAGAAAAGTAAAATAAAATATTTTATTAACTTGAGGCTCTCACGTTTGGGGCAGCTTTGGCAAAAAATTTGGGGCTTTTTGTTTCCAATCATTGCAATTTCTCGTCAAGCATCCTTATTTAACATAAGTATAAACATATAATTGTTTGGAGTTTGCTCAAAAAGAAAAATGCTGCATCCACCCCTAAATATATTATATAAATTTTATATTGACTGTGTTATATAATATGGTTTTAAGATTATTATTATTTTGTGTTAGATTAATTATTTTAAATTTGCAGCAGACAAAGTTGCAGATTCACTATTAATCATTCACTAAAAGCAAAAAAACAAGTTTTTTAAAAAAAACATATTTTTTTTATGTTATTGTAATTTTTATTTTTAGTGTAATAATTTACAAAACACTCTTACAAAAGTTAGTTTCTTATATATTGTTTATAAATACATTTACGTTTTCTATGCTTTTTTTTCTAATCTAAAAGCATCAATAAATTTAAAGTTTTAAGGTTTGGAAGTAGTGTGCTTTATCATTTTTTGTATTGCTAATTTTCATTTTATTTGGTTGTGTCATAAACATTTGTTAAACCACGCGATGATGTTTGGTATTTTTACAGTAATTAATATATGGTAGGAAGTTGGTAATTGTTATCTTAATTTTAGTTACTGATAATTGCCAACTATATCAGATTAAGTATAAATAACGCTCTTTCCTTATAAGAATATATAAAAACAGTTTACAAAAAATGCGTAGAGTCAATCTTCTTTAGTTAGTTAAAAACAAAGAAATATTCACAACTGATGACCTCCTCCTTTTCCCCCACGCCCATCCACCCCTTCCCATACTCAAATTAAAACAAAACGCACCCCACCTTTCAACTTATGTATGTCACTAACATTTGTTATAATTTATTAAGCCATTATTTTTGTTTTTTATAGTTTAAATATTTTCAAATCATTTTCATAGCCTAGGATTTGCTCAGTAAATACTAAGCGGCGCGCAATTTGTCGCTCAGCAGCTTTTTAAGAGCGAACTTTCGCAAATCTGCACACTCAAATTTTTTGAGCGGGCACTCCGCTTATTCGCTCCGTTCATAAAAAAATTTCAATGTATTCCCCAATATTTATTTTTTGGCACCCCATTCCCATTGTTTTAATTGTCAGTTGGCCACTTAGTAGGAAGAAGTAAAAGGAATACACGACAGTTAGACAAATGTTTATTAAATAATAACTAACATGACTGACAATTGGAAAATTGTGAATCAAATTGTATTGGCCAATGGCCATTCTGAGCGGTGGGCACTGAGCAGGAGAATCACTTTTTCGCGGTTGATAAAGTCTCTTTCCAATCTTTGAATACGTTGTTGTTGATTTTGTACAAAGTCAACTTCTCAAAGGTGGCATCGATCATCGATCTCCGTTTCGCTATTAAGATGAATCCCCAAAATTGAATGTTTGCTCGCAAGCAACAGACGAGAGGAACGCAGTGTTGTACTGCCTATAAAATTATGAAACATTCAATTCTCAATCAGTTCATTTTGTGATTTATATTGGATTTAAAAATGATTATAATATACCTGAAAATCGAATTGATTATCGGATATCTGTCTAGCTCAGGTCAATCACCTTGCTCCTCATTGAAGTAATAATCCACCTCTTCAAGATTACTTGAGCTGCGCTTTTTGTAAGCATCCAAGAATCACCCTCGCTGCTTCGTGTTACGATTTTCATCCGCGGTTGATTCGCTAAGGTTGGAACTGTTGAACCTTTACAGAAATTCAATTCAAAGGTTTTAAATGTTATGTTTCAATTTTAAAATGAATAGGACTCGATGTAGTAGGCTTGTGAGAGAAATGACTACAATAACTTTACTTACAGAGAGCAGAAGGCGGATGTCTAAATGACACTCTAGTTCAAATACCAAAAGCAGCTTAAATTGAGGATCAGAGAGTGCAACAAGGCGAAGCCTTGAGTCATCGATCATGTTGCCGAATCTCTTTAGCAAACCCCACAGCATTCGGTAAGATATCAAAGTTGTTTAATAAACGTAAAGTTTATTTGTCCAAGTCAAAAAAGAATTAGATCTTTGGTGAATTTTTGCAAACATTTTAATTTTATCTAATAAGAAATTTTTTTTGATTGTATAACCAATTTCCCAACCGTCCCGATTTGTAGCATAGAAATTCCCAGCTTTTCTCTTTTATCGATTCTGGAAGGCGGAGACTCCCCCCTATCACCTCCAAGGCGACTCTCTGATTTAATTTTTATACTATAATTTTGTGTTTTGTATAATAGAGTTTCTGAAAAATTAATTTTTATGAATTACACATTATAATATATAAATATTGTTTACAATACTCGTATAATATTAATAACAATATAGTCTTTTTATATTTGTATCTATATGTTTTTTTTGCATATACTTCATTGTGATGTAACAAAAAAGTGTAATTGAACGACCTAACGTAATTTTATATTTATATTTATATTTTAAAGGGTTTTGGCGATAAGACTAAGTTTTTCTTCTTCATGCCCAAACCGCATATTTACTTTTTATAATAAACAACTTTGTAAAACTTTCTTTATGGTAAAATGCATACATTTTTTATTCATTCAAACCTTATAAACATACCTCATGATTTATCTTGGCTAAATATAGATACTAAAGAAATTGACAGAACTCCAGCAACTAAATTTCTAGGGATACTTATTGATGAGAACATCTCATGGAAATCACATATAGATATGTTAAATACCAAAATATAAAAAAACATTGGTATCCTTTACAAGGCTAGTTTTATACTGTCTCCTGATAATTTAAAGTTCCAATACCTCTCGTTCATACAAAGTTACTACACCAACTTTGAGCGAGTAGAGCGAGTACACATAAATCTAAACTAACCACACTATATCGAAAACAAAAAAATGCCGCAAGAATAGTTTTTAATAAGGATAAACTCTTGCATGCTGAGCCACTTTTAAAAAATTTGAAAGCATTAAATGTATATCAAATCAATATATTCCAAAATTTGTTATTTATGCTAAAATATAAATTTGGATTTGTTCCTTCTCACTTTTCAAAGATTTTCCTCCAAAATAGCAAAAATAGGTACCATACCAGAGGAAAGAGAAATTTCAACGTACCTTTAAAAAAAACTAATCTTTTGCGCTTTTCCGTTTTGTACAGTCGTCCTTGTCTATATAACAAATTAATATCCAAAAGTACTCAAATGGAAAAATCGAATAAATTAAATATTCTGAAAACGTGGTTAAAAGATCTCATTGAAAACACTTACAACTTTATTAACCCTAAAATATTTAAAACTATGTATAAAACTAACTTTGTTTCGAAACCAATATAAACTCTAATAACTCTAAAACTCTAAATAACTCAAAAACAACAACAACAACAACAACAAAAGTAATAGTAATAGTGATAATAATAGGCGTATCTGACAACACGTGAACGACTATATATTACCTATTTAGCAATTCGTGTATCTACTTACATAATGCAATGTTAAAACAATTTGTATTGTATTTTTTATCAAATAAAAAATTATTTTAAATTGAAGTATCCAAAAATATTAGTATCGCATAGTTACTAATATTTTTGGATGATGACAAAACAATTGGTCTTCTGCAAGTTTCCCGCTTTCTTTAAAGTAATTTCTAATACTTTACAGTTTTATTTTATATATTTTTTGTATAACACAGCTATGTGATTTTTTTAATTTTACATACTCGATAAAGATTATGTTATATATTATGAATTTGTAAAGATTAAAGAACAAAAATATTAAAAGAAAAAAAAAAACGAAAAAAAAAAGAATAATATTGAACTAAATATGTTGTTAAAGTTGAGATTTCAATTCAACACTCCCACAATGTTTAGACCAACACACGTTGAATTGTGATGCTGCGTTGTCGAATTTGGCAATCTGTAAAAAAGCTAGAACGGTCCAACATTCATAAAGTCGCATTTCAGATAATGTTCCGCTATTAAAATATTTTCTGGACAGATGGAAGTATGCCGAAGCTTATAAATGATTTTTGGAATGATATTCACGGAGTGCCACTATACACATGCAAGCTCTGGCTTCATGTTGGTAAAACTACAGCGTACCTCGAGGTACTTAATGACGCTGGCATGCCATTTTAAAAACACATTCACAATTAAGCGATTTGGCATTCTCCAGCCGGCATCGGCAAGCAAACAAAAAATAGCGCAGAGGACTTACATCCGTTTTTCCAACATCGGCAAGCTGCATTTGAATTTCCAAAGGACCAGTTTTGGCATACCGGCAGTGGCATTACGCATAACGATTTGATAAAAGCATTTTTGCCGAGTTAAATAAACTTTAGCCATAATAAGTTCGAGTCACACAACTTTTTTTATCCTGGTGGTCTAAATGAGGAAAATTGAAACAAGATTTAGGAAATAAAAAGAAAAATTTAGTCAAAAAAGAAAAAAACATCATAAAACTCTCTCTCTCTCTTTATATATATATATATATATATATATATATATATATATAAATAAATATAAATAAATATATGTAGATATATATATATATATACATATATTTATTTATATATACAGTGCTTTTTTTCAAAAAAAAAAGGTACCATGGCTCACCTGTACTTTTTGGGTAGGGGGTAAGTGGGGTGAGGGATGACGTTACAGTATATAAAATAAAAACTTTACAAAACTATCAACTTCTATAACAAATCCCATAGTTTTTTCAAATTTTCCTCTCGAATTGTTTCCCTGCTCTTAGTGTTTACTGCTGAATGCCTTTTTTAGATATTTTTATTCCCATCTTAGCTTCTAGGCCAAGTGTTTTCACTTTTTGGCTGGTACTGCAACCAGGCTTTTTTGCCGAAAACAAAGCCACTCGTTTTTGGAAAAAAACTATGGTTTTTGCTCTTAAGTCCAGCAACTTGACCAGTTATAATTGGTAAATTTGACATGTAATTTTGATTTCTTCTGTCTCTTTTCATTTAATTTGATTATTTTCTAAACAGGGCAGTCCACCGAGAAGATCTGGTAATTTTTTTTATAATTAGTTTTGCGTTATTTTGTTTAATCGACATTTTTATATCACTATTTAAATATATAAATTAGTTTAAAACTTTGATTTTAAAACGCTAATAACAGGAAATTCATTAACGATATAATGAAAATTACTGTTAAAAATAGTTTAAAGTTTGTGTTTTAAAAATAGATCTTTTCTAAATAGCGTAAGACATTGTGACATTAATGTTTGGACAAACATTCCACAGAAACATAAGAATTTCTAAAAATATTTCGTAAAAACGGTTATGTTTGTGAGATTAATAATCGGAAAAACAAACAATATGGCGTATTAAAAACGAACGCTATTAAGAAAAGAAGAAAATAAATTAAGCCTTCTCTAGCAAATTTTGAAAGGCAGCGCTGTAATGTTTTCAAATCTGCAAAAAATGTTTAATATTTAAAAATAAACTAATTTCATTATATAATAATACAAGGAAAAAAAGGTTTTTATAAAGCAAAAAAATTATATATATATATATATATATATATATATATATATATATATATATATATATATATATATATATATATATATTGTATATATAATTTATTTATTAATTTATTCAATTTCATTTTATTTGCCACATATCAATATTTACACTAAGATTTATAATATCGTACGGGCAGGACTTCTAGAAACTCGTAATAACCTTATCACAAAGCCCCACAGCAAACACACAACGCTGAAAGAACGTTTATGAACGTCAATCAACGTTATTTCAACGTTGTTCGACGTTTTTTTTCTTAATACAATTACAATGGCATGACTGACGACTTTCGTTTTTTCTTCATATTTAGGCCACTCTGATTCAAACTTCGTCTGAACACGCCCACGAATAACTGGCAAAAACTCTTGTAAGTTGCTCCTTAAGATCTCGCATTGCTGCATCAGGAACTGCGGTTCTATAATAAGAAAAAAAATATATATATATCAGAATGTCAATTGTCTCCTCTATTTTGTAGATGAGTAGATAGCTAACTCATATAGACACTAAATTAGCAAAGTGCCCTGTAACACTACCTTCATAAGCATGTCCTTATTAAAACTTACTAATCAGCCTTTCCATGGGGCTCAAAGATAACTTGACATATTAGTCTGGCCTAAATTTGCATTTGACTTAATCAATTGCAAATGAATTTGCATTTGACGTAATCAAGTGCAAATGGATTTGCATTAGACCTGTTTAAAGTGTCTAAACGTCTGCTTCTCCCATCTGCATCAACAAATGTAGCCTAACAATATTTAAAAATAATTAGAAAACCATTTTACCGAAATTGCAAAAAGAAGACAACAAAATTTAACTTGTGACAAAAATGATTGGCACAATCGTTGATCTACTTACATTACTCTCAGTTGCTTGATTGGCTGAGCCCTCATTATTGAGCAAATTGACAGTCTTCCGATGTAGCTGTTGAATTGACCGTAAAAGGCGATTGGTCTCTATTCCGATACTAATGAGCACACCTATACAATATAATTTACCATTTAAATAAATGTAATGATCATGCTGGTAAAAATTACCAGCATTATCATCACAATTATTTAATAAAATCATAAAAATTATATGCTGTTAGACTCCAGCAACACCTTTGATTGGTTATTGATAGCCGCAACTGAAACAAATGCAGAAAAACGTATGCAAATACTTATGAATTAAATAGACAACAAAAACAACAAAGTTGAAATTGATCAATTGTAAGAATATATGATATTACCTATGAAGCTAGAGCATAACATAGCATTAATCTTAGGATGCCTAGCACATAATTTTAAGAGAAGGTAAATTAATGCCTGCTCATTCATGGGTAAAATTACTATTGTTAATCAACATTAAGGTTGATTAATAATAGTAACATGGTGTTTACATGGTATATTGTAACTTTATTTAAACCATACAGTAAATGTAAACAAAAACAACAATGCTAATTATTAAGGCTAATAACCGAGACTAAAGGCTGAGAAGGCCACTACTGATGAGGAGGCTACTTATTTGTGATTACAACCCTCTCTCAACTTTATAACTCCGAAACACGATATTAATTTTGAGGAGTTGCCATCTACAGATTGTGCAAGTACATCATTTAACTTCTCACCCAGCACATATCAAGGATATATTATAACATATCCTTTGTTTACGATGAAGTTAAATGATGTACTAGCACAAGCCACAAGTAATAAAAAAGATGTATATTTACATATATTTTATTACTTATGGCTTCAATATATATATATATATATATATATATATATATATATATATATATATATATATATATATATATATATATATATATATCTATATATATATATATATATATATATATCTATAGGTTAGTTTTCATAAACACTAACCTGTTTTTTGCATAAGCTATGAGGTGATTGAAGTAGAGCACAAGTATGTTTAAGCTTTGCTGAAATAGAAACAAAATTATAAAGGTTAAAGTAGAACAGAATTTTCGAAAAATTTTTACCATCAATTATTGAACAGATTTATCTGCCAATACAAATTTAGCCAGGTGGAAACTTGATTTAAGGACTTAAACATGGAAAATATCTTATTTCTAGATTAATTGGTCAACTTATTCTATTTCAACATATTTGCATAAACAAACTTAGAATTAAACTGTGCAATGTATTTTACCAAGTTAAGTGAAATATAGTATGTTTTCAATAACTATAAATCCATTAGTGCATAATTAGCAACTTTACATATGGATCAAATAGTTATAGTTCAACCAATGTTCTATGGGTCAACATCTCTGATTTTCCTAATTTTTACATATCATTATCCACATCATGTAGATAGGTTAAACTTGAAATTTCAGACATCTTAGTGCTACGGTTTAGAAAATACAGCCTTTTAAACACTACACAACGCCCCCCCTCCTCCCTTGATTTAAGAACTGAAAAAATAGACTACTTTAACATCTCATAACTTTTTTCTCACTTTCAACAAACGTCTCATTTTTTCTACAAGTGTTTTCTGGATATTTCTATATTAAAAATAGTGATTTTTGCTAACTTGCATCATACTAGAAAAAAATCATAGCTTCTTCAGCTTTGGAAAAAATCTGAAAAATGCTAAAAAATGACAAAATAAAGTTAGATGTAGTACAAAAAATAAGACGCTTGTTGAAAGTACGAAAAAAGTTATGAAACTTTAAAGTAGTTTTCAGTTCTTAAATCAAGGGTTATGAGAGTTTAAAATAGTCTATTTTTACAGTTCTTAAATCGAGGGGCCATTGTGTAGTGTTTAAAAGGCTATATTTTCTAAACCATTGGATTTGAAATTTCAAATTTAACCTATCTACATAATGTAGATAATGATATGTAAATATCAGGAAAATCAGGGAGGGTGATCTACAAAGTTTTCTTTAAATTGGTTGAAACATAATGATTTGACCCATATATCTTTTATATCTTTTAATTTAAATAAATTAACACAATAAGTTAATAACAATAACTATCAAAAAAAAATACAATAAAAACAATCAAAAAATGTCTTCAGTTATTTTATGCTGTTCCAAAATTGAATAGTGATTTTAATCTACTAATGCATATTTGCATAATATATGCTTATAAGCATAAACTAACTCTTTGGAATGACATCTTCAGCATCAAGATTCCTTTTCTTGGCAGGTGTTGATTCTATAAAAAAAACATTTGAAAAGATAATAGAAGATAGATTGGTGAAAGTTATATAAAATATACTCTAGCAATTAATAACATACCTTTGGCTAAACCAAATTGCATTTCCAAATCTGCAAGAAGTAAATTTTCATTATTGACTCATGCTTCTAAAATGAAATGAGCTATTAATGTAACCATAGATATATTTAAAAAAAGTATGAAACTAGATAATTTAAAGTAACATACAGGAATCTGCAGATGAGCCCCAATCTTGATATTCATCAGAGCCAGCAAATAATTGCTCAGTAACAAGCTACAATTAAATGTCTCATTTTATGAAATTATTGTTCATTTAATAGGAATATTATAGAAAACAAATACCAATACTAAAAATTGGTAGTTTATAATGTAAGTTTCTTTATAAAAAGTAGTTCTAACTGAAAATATAAAAACCAAAACCTTTGAAGAAGCTCAAATAGACAAAATCCATAAGACTAAAATATGTCATGAAAAAGTACCTTTGCACAGTCATCTTTAAATATGGTGTCAGTAGAAACACCATCACTTGCATACTTCTCCAAATCTTTCATTTTAGTTTTTAAATCCTTTCCAGATCCCCTAGCATAAAGCTTGACTTCATTGTTGATGTTATTGATTTTTAAAGTTACAACATCGCCTTTAAATGAAGAAATAGAACAAATATATTATGATTACTTTTGTGCAACAAACAATAAGAAAAAGTAGAAAAACAAGCATACTTTCTTCAGCAATATTCTCTTATGAATTGATATTGATCTCATAACTGTAGAGCTAAAGTAAACAGGCTCTAGGAACTCTTTCAGCCCTAAAAACAAAAAAAGGAAGAAGTCGGTTGACCCTTCTTGACCCAGGTGCATAATCATAGCAATTTTTTTTTGGTGAAAATTACAATAAAAAAATTGTTTGACAAATGACCTTGTCACAGACCCTTACATGAACATATATGTATGTTACAACCTTACAAAAAACAACCAGTCTAAATTGTCATTAGTAAACATTTAAACAAACATTTATTAGGATGACAAATAAACTCGAATTATAAAAAAATAATATTAAAATGTATATATTTAATAAAAAGTACAAATTAATCATGTTCAAATACTAAATTATTCGTGTACAAATAGGTGTTACAAGCTCCATATTAAAATTTATATATTCAAATAAGATACAAATTAATTGGGTTCAAATAAAGATATAATAGGAACAACAATATGTAAATTAACCTAATTAGGTACAGGAAATAACAGGCATCTAGTGATAAATGATGCAATAGGAATTGAATGAACCTTCTCTGTTTCCATTACACCGTTAGAAGACTCAGAAATATAAGAACAAATTATTATTTTTGCAGGTGATAAATCAACAAAATTGAAAAGATCAATTACAGTATTTACAGGTTTTAAGACAGAAACATTTGCAATACTTATTTCACTATGTAAAAATGACAAAATTTTGCCATACTTAAAATAATTATGTTCACAATACTGCACAATATAGCTAACTGAAGAGCATCTTTTGTTCTACTGTAATGAATGATAGCATTGATTACACTGATAAACAAATAAAATTTTATTGTGCATATCTTGTTAACTAGGTGGTTTTTTAAAACAAATTAAATATGCTGATTTCAAATATGCAAACCATTTTTCACCATCACGTCAAGTTGTAAAGATATTTGGGTTCAAATCTTTAGTATTTAAAGCAAAGTCCCTAATATTGTCGAAAAAAAAGTTATTCAAAAGCATGTCAACCTGGGTCTCAAAAGAAGCGTATTTTCATAGAGATTTTAAAAATGGTATTTGTTTGTAATAAAAATAAGTACTTTTTGTATTATTGCTGAGAAACATTTTGTTAAAATTTTTTTTAAAAGTCTTCAGCATGTTTTCACATAATTTTTTTTGTCAATAAATTTTAAGTAAAAATATTTATCTTTTCTAAAATCTCCATGAAAATACGCTTCTTTTGAGACCCAGGTTGACATACTTTTGAATAACTTTTTTTTCGACAATATTAGGGACTTTACCTTAAATACTAAAGATTTGAACCCAAATATCTTTACAACTTGACGTGATGGTGAAAAATGGTTTGCATATTTAAAATCAGCATACTTAATTTGTTTTAAAAAACCACCTAGTTAACAAGATATGTACAATAAAATTTTATTTGTTTATCAGTGTTATTGATTATAACTCTATGTGCATCTAAAATCTGAGTTTTATTGTATGACAGAGAAGTCAAGTTTATTACATTCTTTAACTTAGTTAAAAGAGATGGAGAAGGATTTGCATTATTTATGTAGGATAATATTCATTTTACTAATGCAATCTTTGAACAAGTTTGTAATAAGTGACTTTTTGTACCTTTCATATAAGTTTTCATTAAATGATTTTTTGACTCAAAACTAAACATGGAAGAATAAGAGAGAGTACCAATCTTTGAAACTTGCCTAGAAATATGCGATAATAATTGTACATTTATTGTCGCAAAATTAGAAGCATAAAAAAAACTCATATGTGAATAAAAATACTGAACACAAGTTTCTAACTTATCGATCAAATTCTGTGAATTTATATTGCTAGCAAAATGACATAACATAATTAGAGACATAAAACGAATACAACGACCTTGAGGCAAACAAAATAAAAGTAATGGAACAGAATAATAAGCAAGCATATTTTTGAAGTCATGTTCTTTTCACATTTTCAAATCAGTTAAAGGTGGAGACCTTTGACATGAATGAAAAATAATGTGGTAATGATATAGTTTGCAAGCATGTTTTTAAATGTGTGCATTAACTCTGCGACCTAAAAAAATGGTTTAGTACGGTATTTAGGGTCAAAAAATGAGCTGAGTAAAGTTGAAGTTATATTTTCATACATTAAATGCATGCCATCTATTAAAATATTATCTGGCACTAAAATATAACCTGTTAGTGAACACTGACCTTTAATTCCAAAAAAAGGTTTCTTAACCTGTCTAATAGATTTTGATTTAATTGCTAGTAATGCGATACTACTAAATTCAATTGATGTAACAATAACTGCAGGCTCATATGGGTACACTTGTGCTTTGCCTCTACCAGATTCGACGCGTCTTCCAGAATGTCTACAAAACAGGCATCCAAACTCTCCATTGAACTGCATAACATTCGAAAAATGTGCTTGAGCAGGTAAATCAAATACAGCAGCATAGGTATGGATGATCACAGTCAAACCAGATAGTAGAGTATCTTCTTGTCTAAACCTGAACTTTTCAAAAATACAGGGCATCAAAGAATCCCAGTTAGGTTTACCAGTGCATCTGCAAATGGCTAAAAACAAAGAATTTTTTATAAGAGATCTAACATTGTTTGGCAAGTCTAGTAGAGTTGCCTGCAATAGCCAAAATGACGATTTCTTTTTAAAATAAGGGTTTGCTCCATCTGCAGATATAAGTAAATGCAAATGTAAAATATCAGATGCTAATGTAGGAGCCAAACGTTCTTGTAGGTATTAAATAATCATAGGCTTCACGGTGAACCAGAGAGACCGCCAGGTTTTATGTCGTGTCACTCAACCAAAACTTTTTTTATTAGTTTAGTATTGGTTTATATTGATCATTAAAAATGTTTTTTAAATCAAAATTGCGTGTTAACATGTTAAAAATGATAATTAAAAGCTTTGAATAAATGCTTGAAAAAGCTACAAAAAAATCGGTAAAAAAAAGTCGTCGTAATGACGACATAAATTGTGGGTAATGAAAAGCCTAAGTCTTATGCAAGAATAACAATAAACAACGGGTGTCTACTATCAAGTGATACAAATAACTTTTACTTATACTTATTTAAGAATCAAATACTGTGAAATCAATTTTTTAAAAAAATCAAAAATAAGTTTATAATAACTTTTTCTGAAGATTACATTTTAAGTTACATTTTTCTCAAAATTACATATTTTTTATAAAACCATGTCATTTGAAACAAGACACCCGTGTTATTTTTTGGATTTAAATAATGTTTTAATCATTAGCTAACAGCAGCCATTTTCATTTAAATTTTATTTAATAAACGAAAATGGATGTTGCTAGCTCATCGACTGCTGTCTTTGAACAAAATTACTTTTGCTGCTGCTGGGTATTTTTTAGAGCGAGGTCCAAGTCTTTATACCCTGTAAATTCTACAATAGAAAATCTGATGAAGCTGTATATATATCTTGGGTATTCCCTTGAAATTTGTTATTACCCAACTGTAGTTTGCTCTAGTTGTAGAAGAAATCTTTACTTGATGAAGTCGGGAAATACACCCAGAGGCTCTTGGGGAGAGAGAGTATCAAAGGTAATTCTCATATTTAAAAAATAAAAATATTTTCTAAACTCATTAACTTTATTAAGTGTTATTATAAAGTAAGCCTATTAATCTCTAAAAAATTTATTGTTTTTTTGTTATCTTTTTATTTAAAAAACCATACCACTATTTATACTAAATCATTCATTGTAATGAAGCATTTATCTTTATATAATTATGTATTTAAATACCACTTTTGAAGGTTGAGTGGAAAATGCTGACCAGGAATTCAGCTTCAATGCTCCAAAGTAGTGAAACAGAACCAATCATATCTTCTTCACCAGATAACTTAGAGCTCTGTGGAAAATGTTTCTCAATGTTAACACCTGGACACACCCACAACTGTTCTTCTTGAGTTGCTGTAACAAACTTGATCTCTCTTGCCAAGTGTTTGGGAAGCATTCAAGCTGAACAAGTTGCTTCAGGTTTATTAAAAGATAAGATGAAAGCTGACTGCATTCCAAAAGGAGCAACTTTTTCTTTATCAACTGGTGGAAACCCATTGGTTGTAACTGTTGGATGTCCTGCCAACAAGGCAAATCGAATAACAGTAAAACAAGTATCTTTACAGGTTATAAAAGAACTTCAAGTAGTATTGGAACTTTCTATTAACGACACCAAACAGTTAATATCTTCTCTTCGGAAAGGATTAGGGAATAAGACTGCTGTAAAACCTAATATTTTTAGCAAATTGAATGATCTTGAGGAATCCATATCACATTTTTATAATGTAGAAAAGGTAATTTATAAGTATTAATCACAAAAGTGCACTTTCAGAATGTTCTAACCTTTTGTATGAATATATTTTATATGTAAAGAGAAAGAGATCCTCCACCATGAATTTGTAATAACATACAAATATTGTAACTATGTAATGTGTAACCATTATAAGTTAAGTAATTTTTTTTGTAAAATTAAGTGCAGCTAATATTAAATTAACTAAAATATAAATTGACTAATATAGAAATTATTGTTATCTTTTTTGTGTAATATAAGTTTAATTTTTTTGTGTTAAAGCTTTAATCCCTAAGTTTTCCCAATCTGGAGATGCTTCAACAAGTCGTTGAATGTGAAGGCTATTTTTTAGTGTAAAAATAAATAATGACATTATTTAAATATTTTTACAAATAGGTTTTCTAGACAGTGAAGATGGAAAAGTTTCAAAGGATCTTGTGTATGTTCAAGAGACATCAACTTTCATGCTGAATTTGATAAATCAACGTGCTCTAGACCTTCATTCAGCATTTGTACGAATTTCTATGGATGGTGGAGGATCTTTTTTGAAGGTTATAATCAATGTCTTTGATGTAAATGAAGGTACAAAGTCTGCAATTTACATGAATAGTGGTATTCAGCGTTGTCAAATTCTAGCAATAGTTGAAGATATTCCTAATACAAACCATAACTTAAGAATAATATTAGAAAAACTCAATTTGCAAGATGTCAAGTTTTTTGCAGCATTTGATTTAAAGTGTGCCAACGCTGTGTTTGGTCTGTCAAGCCATGCAGGAAAAAGAGCTTGCCTGTGGTGTGAAGGGTTGAGAAATGAAGAATGTGGAAAACTAAGAACTCTTGGGAGTCTAGATTATTGGTATGAAAAATATGTTGTGGAAAATAACTCCAAGAAATCTATAATGGAACATTATATAAATGTAATATATCCAAGGATTCTCTACCTAGAGAACTCTTATCCAGCATTTAGTACCACCTCCTGAACTGCTTCTTTTGATTGGAGTTGTATCTACTTTAGGATGTCTGCTTATGGATATTTGGCATGAATTTGATGACTGGCTAAAAACTAAAAATGTTTTTCAGAGAGGGTATCAAGGTAGAGGTTGGGATGGAAATAGTTCCAACAAGATCTTAAAAAATCTGGATGTACTTGATAAAGTTGTTACATCTCAGGTTCCTCAACTTAGACCTATAGTTCGGTGCATGAGAGACTTTAAAAAAGTAAAGGATTCTTGTTTTGGTTGAACTCTTGAGTCAGATTATAAGTTAACATTTGCTAAATTAAAAAACTCGTTCCTATCTACCTAAGATCTTGCACAGGTTCTAAAGAAAAAAATTTCAGTAAGTTGGAAGTTTCACATTTTGATGTGTCATGTGCAGCCCTTTGTTGAATACCATAACTGTGGCCTATCCAAGTTTGCTGAACAGTGTGGAGAAGCTATTCATTCTAAATTTAAACCTACGTGGAGTAGATTTAAACGTAAAGAAGAGCATACTCGACATGGAGAGCAACTGCTATCCTCTGTAGTTGATTTTAATGGAACAAGAATTTAACATTTACTTTGACATGCAGCCCTAGAAACATAAAGGAGTCAACAAGTCCACGACAGTGACTATAACACTGTCAAAACGGCTATTTTCATAGCCACAAAAAACTTTTAAAAACATTACAAATGGCTTGTTTTGTAATATCTCAAGAGCTCTAATTCACAAGAACAACTTTCATTTTAGGCATGTATGTTTTTATAGTATGCCACAAGATTCAGCAAAAAGATAGGACAGCGGGAAAAAAAAAATCAATTTGTTCCAATTGCATGTTTGAAATCCAAATCAAATCCGACTGAAAGCGTTGCGAATAGTAATACCTACAATAGAATCTTGAAATAGTTTAGAAATCAACAAATGATTTTAATGGAAAAAGTGTTAAATTTGGTTATGATAATTATACGTGATAAATATATATAGAAACTTAAAAATTTATTTTTCCAACCTTAGCACATAAACCAGATTTTAAAAACATTTTTAATGATCAATATAACTAATACTAAACTAATGAAAAAAGTTTTGGTTAAGAGACATGACATAAAACCTGGCGGTCTCTCTGGTTCACAGTGGCTTATAAACACTTAAAATTAGATCTAACTGTATATGTAGATTAAACACCGCAAACTCATCGGTACTGTTAGTTTCTGTAGGTATTGGTAGATCAAACATTGTTCATTTACATGTTATCAAACATGTAAATAAACAAATGTTATTTTTTCACTGAGTTCTTGAGTCTACAAAGCAGAAGAAAATTTTAAAAATATAAGAATTATTTTTACTTATTTTTACAAATCCTTACATTGTTACCTATACATTTTTGAATATATTTTAATAAAATAAAATTATTAAATTTGAAAATATTTAAATATAATAAAATTTTTATTATTATATATTGGAACTTCAAAAACAACCACTAACTGGTCTTCCTGGTAATTGTAGTGCTGGTAGACTACCAGCACTACAATTTACAAAAATATAAAACATAGTATTTAAATAAGAAACAAGGTTTGTATACCTGAAACAATTTATTCACCTCTTCAATTGAACTGTTGCTAATGCCAGACTGAACTGCATGAAGCGCAATTGAGGCAATAAAAAGAGCTCTTGTCATGCTTGGTAATTCTATCTTTTGAGAGGCAGAAATGTTACTTAAATCATCACTGACATCCTTTTCTGCATTGTCATCGCCATTACAGACACTGGTTTCTGATGATTCCAGGATAGGTTGATCTATTTCTTCATCCAAATTCTGCATTCTTCATCACTTTCATTATCAGTCTCGTTATATTCATTAATATGTCAATAAGAGCGCTTTATTGATCTGCGTGCAGATGCCATACTGTGTAAGATACTTGATAGATAATGAATTGCCAAATTTTAAACAATCAAATATAAGCCTCATAAAAACAAAACAAAAATATAAGCCTAATAAAAACGACCATAAGCTTTTTAAAACAAAACGACTATCAAACAGAAAAGCTAAAACAAACAAAATGTAGACGTTTTTATAAATTAAACAGAATATACCTTGTTATAACAAATAAAAATAAAATTTTTATAACAAAAAGAACGTTTCTAAAAGTGAAGTTGAGAAACGCGCTTTTTTTCATTTGTGAAAAAAAGTATATTTTACAGAATTGCCATTAACAAAAAATTTTTTTTGTTTATACTTACGATCTTACGAATCCTTTAAGATATCCTATAGGATAGTATAGGAATATTGCAATCCTTTAAGACTTATAAGTTTTCTGTATGATAGTCAACTAGGGTGTTTATTGCAAAGGTTTTTCGAAAATGCTATTTTTACGTAGGTTATATTTGTTTTTAGGTTTAATTTTGAGGTTTACAAAAACATCGGAGGACATAAGTTCTTTACATGTGCACATAAAACACAAAACATTAAATACATTTAGCTCATAAACATTTAAGGCCTCTATTTCTTTAAAAAGCGGTTCAGAGTTCCAAGAATGATTTTTAAAATTTATTATGCGAGCTGCGTGTTTCTGAAACCGATAAAGAGATTTAACTTTAGTTTTATGTGTACTTTCCCTTATACTATTTGCATAATTGATATGACAGTGAAAAAAAGAGTAATATAATTGTGTTAATTGCATTTTGTTCAAAGTCCTTCTAGATTTGTATAGAATTCCAATACTTTTTGCAACTTTATTAGAAATATTATTGATTTGTGATTTCCAAGACAGTTTTTCTTCAATAAAAACTCCTGATAATTTAGTCACTCTTTCTTTTTTTTTGATGACATTGTCTATAAATTAGGCATATTTACAGGCAGTATATGTTTTTTATAGTTTGGATGAAAAAGTATCCATATTGCTTTTTAAATATTTAAAGATATTTGCGATATATCTTTAAATATTGAAAATTATATATCTCTGCTCATATTATTAAAAAGTATGTTTATATTTTCATGTGACTGAGTCATATATATGTCGTCTTTAAAAAATATAGTCTTTAAACTGAATGCTTTGTTAAGATCATTTATATATATAATGAAAAGAAGTGATCCAAGTATGGATCCTTGTGGGATACCATATGTTATGTTCATTAATGTATGCGGTTGGGAATCTTTGTTAAAACAAATTGCTTTCTATTGGAGAGATAAATTTTGAACTAACTCAGAGTTTTACCTGCTATGCTGTAAGATTCAAGTTTTTTAAGCAAAATATTGTGATCGACCGTTTTAAAAGCTTTTGACAAGTCAATGAAAACACCAAGTGTAAATTTTAGATTTGTAAAATATTTGTTAATACAACGTGTTAATTTAAGAATAACATGTTCGGTTGATTTGTTTTTTTAAAACCGAACTGATTTTCAAAAAAGGGTTTATTAGTAATTAGGTATGCGTACACTCTGTTATACATTATTCTTTCTAATATTTTTGAAAAAACTGGAAGAACAGAAATAGGTCTGTAATTGGTTATATTGGTCATAGATTTTCAAGAAAGATTTAAAAAATGCGTAGTAGATAACATTGTAATAGATAATGTCCTTAAAGTTTGTGATTCTAATCACAAACTTTAATCAGGTGTTGCTATAGGCCTCCAACTGGAAGAACAGAAAATCTTCGTAAATTTTTGAAATACAATCTAATAGAAAAAACTAGTCAAGAGAAAAATAAAAGTTATATTTTTGATGGCTTCAACTTGGATTGTTTTGAGTATGCTAGTGAGATTGCTTGAGTATGCAAAATAAAATTTATAAAATGTTTTTAGAACTTTAGTTTATTAGTTCAATCGTTAAGATCTCTTGATCCGTATCAGAAACACTCTTATCGTTTCTAACTTTATAGAAAATATTTTCTTTCAAATAAAAAACTACTCCTACTCTGCGCCTTTCGTTCTTTAATTCTAAAAGATTTCTTTAAAACCTAAGAGAAGGAGATCTGAATTTGATTCAAAATCTAATTTTAAACAACAAGTTTCGGTCACACAAATCACATTAAAACAATTGTTAGTTTCGTAAATTAAATTTTAAAAATTTTCAAAATTTTTATTTAAAATTCTAATACTCACGTGAATGACGTTAAAATAATCACTTTTATTATCCACTCCTATAAAGTTACTTCATTTGGTAGAAAATTAGAGCATACTAATTCAGGCAAAATAATGTCGTTAAAATAATTTATTCGGGATCGGATTCTTCATCCGATTTAAAATCATTAACTTGAAATAATATAAGAGCAAAATTTTAAAAGTTAAATAATAATAAAAAACGAATTCGAAACATAATAATAATTTTTTTAAAATTATTATTATTTTTCGAATTCATTTTGTATTATTATTTTTTTTTTTATTCTGTTATAAACAACCGTGAATATATTTCGTTTTAAGATGGCTTAGTGATTATTTTATTGTACACAACGATACGGAATTTACCTGAAGCTCGAAGATCTTTTGCTTGTGGGAAAAGTTTTTTGCGAATACTAGTTGTCCGCTCGCTGAAATCTTCGTTTATATACATGTTTTCCTTCCACAATTTCAGTTTTTTTTTGTATTTTTCGAGAATATTTTCACGAACTTTAAAATTAAGAAACTTGGCAACAATAGAGCTTACTTTCTACGCTTACCATGTTTGTTTTCTTTTCTTCCAGTACGATGCCCTCTTTCAATTTGTATACCCTGTCCAATTTTATTAGTACTATTTAATTTTTCCTTTATTGTTTCGTATTGTTCACGAACAAACGCAATAGTTTTCATCTTTTATTATAATGAATTACCTTACTAATTTTTGTATACTTTCTAATTTTTTATCGTATTTTCATGAATTTCTAATAAATCATTTATTTGAGTTAGAGAGAATTTGTTTGCCATTACTTAAAAGTAGGTTTATTATAAAGGTTTTAAAGATAAAAATGGATGTAGATGAGAACGATCGCAAAACTAGGGCATACCTTCAACAGCCGCCATGTTATATATATATATATATATACATATATATATATATATATATATATATATATATATATATATATATATATATATATATATATAAATTATGTTAGTGTTTTCTTCTAACAGAGTGCTGAATGTTCTTAAAGTACAGAGCTATAATAAATAAGTAAAAACACTTATCTAACTTTTAGTTGTCTTCAACAGCATGTTTCACTATTAGTAGGTTCATCTGGAAGCTTCCTGATTTATATATACATATATATATATATATATATATATATATATATATATATATATATATATATATATATATATATATATAACATGGCGGCTGTTGAAGGTATGCTCTAGTTATTGTTATCTGTTGAAGGTATGCTCTAAAATTCAAGTGACATCTTTAATAGTATGTGTAACAATATTATAAGCATTAAAACATCATATACGGTATCATACTATTTATTTCTTTTTTTAAGTAATATTTCGGCTCTATGGTTTCCATCAGTGAATCATCACCAAATTGCCATTGTTATGCTTTTCAACGTTTTCTTTAGATTTTGAAAGTTGTACACATTGTATTTCAATGGCCTCACGAATTTTTTTTGTGTAGTTGTTTGAAATAACAGAAAACGTTTTAGGGTTCTTCCTGTTTATTTTTCCATTACAATGTTGTGAATGCTCTACTATTCCAGATGTTTCCAGTTTCCTTTTGTAACATAATTTTTATCTTCTTGAATTCGTGTGGAAATCTTTTTTCTTGTTTGACTAATATAACATGCACCATATGTGCAACTAAGTTGGTTCACTCCTGGATGACTATTTGGATGACTATACTCTGCCGAAACAAATCTATAATTCCAATATATATATATATATATATATATATATATATATATATATATATATATATATATATATATATATATATATATATATATATAAATATATAAATTACTAAAAACACTTATCAAATTTGCGGTTGTCTTCAATAGCATGTTTCATCATCAGTCGGTTCATTAGGAAACCTGATGAACCAACTGATGGTGAACATGCTGTTGAAGGCAACTAAAAATTAGATAAGTGTTTTTAGTAATTTATATATATATATATATATATATATATATATATATATATATATATATATATATATATATATATATATATATGTATATACATAACTACCAGTGACAGATTCAGCATAAGCGTGACTAACGTGTTATGGGTAATTGAACCCATATTATGGGTAATGAGCTTGAACTCATGAAGAGAATCCTGAAAAAAAGTGATCAGTTAGGATAAGTAGTTAAACAAAAAAACAAATACAAAAATGTAAAAACCTACTTTACAATGATGTAGACATTGGGTGCAATAGACACTGGATGCAAAAATATCTTTACTTTATCGTCACACATAATATTCTGAAACTATTAAACAAACATCTAAATTTCTATAAGTTAATTTATTCTTTGATCATTGTCTTCATATCCTATTTTATTTTCATATCATAATTTATTATGGTATTATTTATATAACACATCACAACACTAGCTATTATTAAATTTGTGATGTTCAAATATCATATGAACATTCTCTAACATGTTTATATGATATTTGAATAGAGTTCTTGAGTATATTATCTGAAAACAATAAACTAATGCAAGTTCAAATGTTGAACTTGCATTAGTTAATTAATCAAAAACCAAGTATGCATGCATGGGACACTATAGTGAACCACAAAGAAATGCAGGTTTGAAAGTCAAAGAATTCCCAATTTTCTTTATTAAAACAGAAAAAAATAGGGGGGTGGAGGTGGGGGAGATGGGAGTTTAACAATAATTGACAATGGGGAGGGAATGTTGAGATTTGAATTTATTTATGGCATTATTTATGGATGACCCCATAGCTTAAATATTATATGTAGGGGAAAGGCGCCTATGATGGCGTAGCGCCTATGATGGCATACCGGTCATATTTCCATTAAAATTGGTTTTGGTAAAAAAATGATTAGACCTACATGACTATACTGACTTTACATTAGTTTTAGTGAAAAAACGTCCCTTGTGCACAAGTATTGTTTTTATAATCAACAAAAATCGAATTTTGGGATGTGCTGTTGCAGTTTTATTTCCTTCATATATTTAAGATTGTGATTTTACTATTAACTGTGCAGAAATGAAATTTTCATGCACTTTATATTCAAGTTTTGTGCATTTAGTGGAATAGTTACTTTAATTTTATCTTTTGAACAAAGCAGACACAGCTTGTTTTAATGAAAATGATGACTTTTACCCATGATGGCATACTGACGAGTTGGGGGTGTTGAAATATTGACGAGTTGGGAAAACCTTTTTTTTTTATAAGAAAAACTTATTTTTAAGTAAAGTTAAAAGAAAGCGATGCTCCAAAATGTTTTTTTGGTCCAAAAAATACGTAAAACGCAATATATCCTATGCGCATGCGCAAAATTTTGTAATGCTGTTGTGTAGCATAATATAGTAAATAAGGATGGTTTCGAGTATTTTCTGGCTTTTCTGAGGAAAGACTCTAAGGTTAAATGAAATCATTAAGTTACCCTCGATCCTAACTAGCCCCATCCTCCCCTATGCCATCATAGGAGCAGTGTTTGCCTATGATGGCATACTTGTGCTTTTTTTTGCAATTACAATAACTTATAATAAAAATAAAACTGATGAAAACTCCCAGAGTAATTATTGTTCTAGATGTAACAAGGAATGTATCCATATCAAAACTTTTATTATTGGTCCTCAGGATACTAAATAATGAAGCTTCAAAGTTAAGTATGCCATCATAGGCGCCTTTCCCCTATACGTATATTTATATAAACATATATATACATATATATATTTATACATATATATATATATATATATATATATATATATATATATATATATATATATATATATATAAATTAGTAAAAAACACTTATCTAACTTTTATCTTCGACTTGAAGTTTCACCATTGCTGGATCATCAGGAAGCTTCCTGATGATCCAGCAATGGTGAAACTTCGAGTCGAAGATAAAAGTTAGATAAGTGTTTTTTACTAATTTACTAATTTATTATTGCTCTGTTCTTTAAGAACATTGAGCACTCTATTTGTAAAATACACTAACATAATTTACATATATATATATATATATATATATATATATATATATATATATATATATATATATATATATATATATATATATATATATATATATTTATATTATTTTTACTTTATTTACAACACCATTTGATATTAAACAAACCCTTACAAAGCTTACAATAATTCAGTTAATATTCAATTTGAGTTATTGAAATGTAATAAATTTAACATCAATAGAAAAGTAAAGCTGTCATCATTTAAAATATTAAGGGTGTAGTCAAAATATGCTGAAAATAAAATTAAGTTACTAATAAAAACACGTTTAACAATGATAAACATTTTTACTGGAGTAAGAAATAGTACTTATTAACAAATTTGAACAAATAAATATAAAATTAACAAAAACAATGAACAAATAAGAACTTTAGTTTGAACTTTAACTAAATCTTGAATTTGTTTAATTGGTACTAATTTGTTCAAGCATAGCCTTAAAAAATAAGTTTTTACAATAAATTACATTTTCACTAGTTATACATATAGTTAACTATCAGAAGTTATATGTGTAGCTATATGCATTTTAAAGCATATTATTTTTATTAAACATTACTTTAGATCATATTACTTTGAAAACTGGACCCAGAGGCTTTATTCCCAATAACACTGTAGTACTCCAGATTTAAAATTGAAAAGTTTCTGTAAATATCCTGTTTTTGTTCCTTAATGTATGTCGTAAGTCCCTTAAGTTTTAAGGACCTTATTATATCTAAAACTAAAAGTTTTTGAGCGTAAAAAATGTTACAGAAGCACATCTCCCCCACCCCCACCCCCCTATTTCTTTCTTTTTTAATAAAGAAAATTGGGAGTTCTTTGACTTTCAAACCTGCATTTCTTTGTGGGACACTGTAGTGTCCCATGCATACATGCTTGGTTTTTGACAACATTTGAACTTGCATCAGTTAATTGTTTGCAGATAATATACTCAAGAACTATATTCAAAGAACTATTACATTGTCCTAATATGTCTATTTGCACAAATCCTAATCTTATTTCTATAAAAAAAGATAAATATTATTCGTGGTACTTACATACTTGCTTGCCATTCTCTAAAATAATATATAATATATTTACACAAAATAAATGTAGCCTCGCCGCAATTCAATGTCGATTTTAAAATTTAAGGTTTTTTTAGTTTCCAGCCTTCAAATAAATTCCCATGTAAATCCCACAAGAAACCCACGTGGGATTTCCCATGTGAGTAAATACCATATGGTTCCCACATATAACCATATGGTTCCCACATATAACCATATGGTTCCCACATATAACCATATGGTTCCCACATATAACCATATGGTTATATGTGGGATACATAATACCATATGGTTCCCACATATAACATGTGGGATTACCCACATGGGCTTAAAGTGACAAATTTCCATTTGGATACCACATGGGAAAATCCGTCCCACGTAAATCCCATCAATCCCACACGGAACCCACGAGGAACCCATGTGGGACGCGGTTTTATTTTTCACTGGAAAGGGTTAGAGGGGGAGTCCAATGCAAGAACCGAATTTGTGAAAATGTTCTAAAACCGAATTTGTGATAATGTTCTAGAACCAAATTGTGTGAAAACTGCTTAGAAACGAAAAAGATTTAACTAATTTCTAGAATCGAATTTATTGAACGTAGAATGAAATGATCGAACATCATAAAAAATTTAATGAAGCTAAAAAAACTTTAAAAACACTCAATTACTTTTCACAACCGAATAATTTAGCATCGAATTTTTTACAGCCGAATTTGTACAATCGATTTTTTTACAACCGAATTTGTAATTTTATAACTTAATTACATTTCGCAGCCGATTAATTTAGCATCAAGTTTTTTTACAATCGAATTTTTTTACAACTATAACTATAATTTTTTTTTTGATCTAGTTCAAAGACGGCATAATTTTTTCAAACTGGTTTTTGTGTTAAAGGTTAAAGCGTACGTCGAAAATAATAAAAAAAAGTTTTTATTATTTTCGAAAAGTATATATTTTTTTTGTTGCCAAATTTTATGTAAACATCGTAAAATCCAACGAATGCATGAGAAATTATATCATGCTTTGTTTAAATTTAATATAGCAAAATGGAATTCAGAAAAATTGAAGGTGACAAACGGAAAACATTGGTGTATGTTGGAAGGGACTTTGGCTACATCAAAAATAAGGAAAACAATGGTTTTGTGTATCTCAAGTGTTAGCACCGTCATCTTTGTAACGGAAGTGCTACACAGCTACTTTTGCATGAAATCTACAACAATGTCATCCACTCCTCAAATGAAAGTGTTAAGGCTGTACTTACTTTCAGAAAGTGTGAACAAATTCTACAGAGTGCACGAAGAAGTCGCTTCAACACAAACCCTAAATCTCCAAAAGAAGCGGTTCTAAACATGTTGCAGCCCAATCCATTTTCTTATATTTACAAAGGTCTTGTAGAGTTTGAGGATCAACTAGCATTGTTCTTTTGTTCTTCAACACTACTGACATATTTGTTAGGTAAATTATTTTTAAGCTATAATTCATTTCAATAGCAAAATGGGGGAACCTAACCTAAAATAATTATTTATTAGTTTAGATTCCAGCTATTTTTAAATGTTAATAATTTCTCTTTTTCAGAAACCACTATCCTGTTTGTTGATGCTACATTTTGTGTGGTTCCTGCCATCTTCCATGGTAGTCAGCTGTTCAATATTTCACTGGAGTTAGGAACAATGATTGAGCCTGTTCTGCATGTCTTCATGACTGGACGAAAAGAAGGTCTCTACCTACGCGTTTTTAAAAAGCTTCGCGAACTTTTTTTTAACTTTAGTGCCACAGACTGTGATGGCTGACTATGAAACTACCATCGGAAACTCTGCCAAAGCTGTTTTTCCAAACATAAGAGTAACCGGTTGCAGATTTCATTACCCAGGCAATTCTCAAATAAATTAAAGCCATTGGTCTGCAGGTGGCATACACAAAGAATAATGACCCAATCATCAGAAAATGGTGTCGTAAGTTTATTTCCATGTGCTTGCTACCACCCAATTTAGTAAGGCCTGAAGATGAAAAACTAAAAGCCAAAGCTAACCATCACAGTGACATTGCTGCTAAAGAAAAAATGAAAAAGTTTGTTCTTTATTACGAAAGGTATTGGATGCTCCATAAATCTCCTGAGATGTTTTCTGTTCATGGCCTGCGTCATCGTACTAACAACGTGTCTGAATCCTTACACTCCAAGATGAATCGTTCAATGACAGCACACCCTGGGTTTTGGCGTTTCTTGGATGAGCTTCAACAAAATGTCAGTCTTTATATAATAGCACTTTAGTGTTTTGATGCAGCAGTTGAGATTCTATCCTTAAAACTATCTTTATAATATCAATTTTAAATTGGTCGTCTATCAAATGGAAGTTGAGATGCTCCAGATCCAAAATGGTTTCCAACCTAGAAGAGATCTACGTCAAGATCATCAAAGGCAGCACGAGCGCCTTCGTGAGTACGATGAAAACCTGGAAGTGGTGAATGGATTGCAACCAAATTTCTTGAAGCTGCATCATTCCTCTGCAACGATATGAAAATGCCAAGTGATCAGGAAGTTCAAGAATTCATTGAACAGGTTAGATAATTAATTACAATTTTTAACAACAAACAAAAAGTATTTACTGCATTGTATTCATGTTAGGGGTTTGTTGTTGTTGTTTTTGGCAGGTGGAGACCGTCTACTAGTTAGACGTTTTATATTTACACTTTTTTTAGGAACAAACTGTTGATGAAAAATCTCAATCAATGGACAAGCTGCTGTGGTGGAAAGACCAATTAAAAATGTCTGCAAAGTTTGTCTTGTCAACTATCTTCAAGTTGTTTTTCCTTACCGCCTATCAAGTAAGTTGTTTTTCCTTACCGCCATCTTTGCCTATGCTAGTGATGTGCTGAAGCTATTCAAAGTAGTTCTATTAATCACTGTCCAGTATTCAGAGGACCAACAGCAGATTTTATAAATGTGTTTATTTAATGTACTATTTAATAAACTTTTGCATACATTAAATTTTTTATTTGTTTAACTGATTCCATTCTAGAAGATTCGGTTCTATATTATTCGATATTATTATATATATGGTTCTATATCATTCGACTGAAACAAGTTTTAATAACTTAATTAAAAAAGTTCGATTGTAAATGATTCTATCCTAACAAAGAAAGTTCAAATTCGATTCTAAAGAGCTTCGATCAATAAAAAGTTCGATCGTCTCATTCTATTCTATTTAAATTCGGTTGTGACATTGGACACGTTAGAGAGGTTGGAATTGGGGCTATTGGGTAATGGTTTGCAAGCTGTACCCCCTCCCCGCGATTGAAAACCCGGTCAGCTGAATACGAATAAATCATTTTGTTTTCACTCAACGAACACAGATATCCGTTAGACATCTATACAACGCCATATAGATATCACAAGTCCTTATGATGTTCTTAAGACATCCATCAAACGTTCTGTACCCGCAATATGGAATCTTTCAGAAAATATTTTTATAAAATAGCTGCAAAGTCTTTTCTAATGCTTGCTTTCAGTAATATGTATTGTGTAAATATATTTGTAATTAACAAAACCACTGCAATAGTATTAATTTTTTTTTTTTAATGATAGTTGTTAACCAAAATAAATTTAACAAGCTCAAACTTTAGATTGTTTAGTGTCTTGGAAGCACTTAATAGTAATGATAAAAAGTACTCAACTTATTTCTCCTCGCAGCGGTATTGCTCGTCAAGGCTTGTATTTCGAAGTTATAGAGTTGAAAGAGGGTTGTAACCACAATTTAAGAAGACTCCATAACTGTAGTGGCCTTCACGGCCTTAGTAAAGTTGGAGAGGCTACTTAATTTACTTAAAGTAATCATAAAAAAAACAAAAAAAAAACATAAGAGCATTAAAATAATACATTTATTACAAGTGCAATTTTTGGAAAAAATATTTGTTTTGACAGATGCAATTTTCAATAAAACGGAACATGTGATACAAGTAGGCGAGGATGAAATGTCATTATCACGGTTATTTTCAAATTTTTGATCAAGATGGAGAGCAGCAGGAAGATGGGAAGATTTTTTTCTGAAAAAAAATGAAGACTGGTTGAAGGGCACCGTACAATTTTCAAAATTATCCAATACTGAATGCACAACACCTGAGAAGATTGTGAAGAGTGCTAATAAAAAAGGAACATGTGGGCGACCTTCGCAATCCTTTGCTTCATCTAGTGAAAGATCAAAGAGGCGAAAGACTCAAGAAGTACGTTCTACTTTTTCTACAGAAGAATTGGCATATGCTGCTCAAATGAGTTTAAGGACTTCTGGTCAAGCACATGCTGCTCAAGTTGTTAAAGATGTCACATTAACAACCTCAACAAGAGCCTCAAAATATGTATCCGCTGTTAGTTCACAAAATGAAGTACCTTTAACCCCAGATGAAGCAATTTCTTTAATGATCGAGAAAGGAGAATCAAAGCACACTTATCAACTATCAAAAAATGTAGCTAAAGCACATAAATGCAAGTTATACTCATCATACCTTGAAGTAGAAAAAGCGAAAAAAAGTTGTTATCCATCAATTGTGTACACAACTGTTAGTGAGTCGTGCGCACAGATTAAACTACAGGCTTTACTTGATCATACCACATCTAGAGTTATACAGCTTCAGGCTTCATGTCATTGATACTCTAAATCCGGAAATTCTGCAAAAATTAGTACTTTACTGTAAATGGGGATGTGATGGAAACAGCGGTCAAAGTGTTTATAAACAAAAACTTACTGAGACTGGAAAATCTGATGAAAGCATTTTTTATACTTCTCTTGTACCTTTACAATTAATACACAACCACCATGAGACGGGTGAAGCAACTATTGTGTGGAAAAATCCTAGACCATCATCTCCGCGAGTCTGCAGACCAATACGATTGCAGTTTGTACATAAAGATGTACAGTCAACATTGAAAGAAGTTACCGACATTGAACTGCAGATTGAGGGTCTTGCACCATATGCTAATGAACAAAATAGAAAATCTATTTCAGTAGCTTATTGTATGTCATTTACGATGACAGACGGTAAAGTCTGTAATGCAGTAACTGGTACCACTTCTACACAACGCTGCTTCCTGTGCAAAGCTTCCTCTAAAGAATTTAATGACATCAACAATATTATAAAAATGGACATTACAACAGATAATTTAAGATTTGGCATATCTACATTGCATGCATGGATTCGTTTTTTCGAGTGCTGTTTGCATCTGTCGTATAAGCTAACAACTGAAAAGTGGCAAGCTCGTCAAGAGGAAGATAAAAAGAATGTGAAAATACGTAAGGAAGAAGTATAGACTCAATTTAGTATAAAACTGGGGCTTATCGTTGATTGACAAAAGCCAGGATATGGAAGCTCTTACGATGGAAATACAGCGCGCCGCTTTTTTCAAAATGCTGCTATATCTGCTGAAATAACAGGAGTCGATGAAAAATTAATTCACCGATTTCATGTTATTTTGCAGGTAACTTTGAGCGGGTTTGATATAGATGATGAAAAATTCAAAGACTATTGTGTAAATACCGCCCATTTATTTGCTGCTTTATATCCGTGGTATTACATGTCTACATCTGTACATAAATTGCTGGTCCATGGAGTAGAAATTGTAAAGTATGCCCTTTTACCAATTGGACAACTTTCTGAAGATGCCCAAGAGTCACGCAATAAGGACATTAAAAACTTCAGATTACATCATTCAAGAAAATGCTCAAGAGAATCGAATATGAAAGACATTTTTAATAGGCTCTTATTAACATCAGATCCATTTCTCTCGAGCATCAGGAAATTGCCCCAGAGACCGGTAAAATCTCTACATCAAGAAGCTATACAATTGTTAAAACAACCTGAAGTCACCAGACAAGAGACAAGGAACGATTTCGATTTAGATACAAGTGGTTCAACATCAGATTCCGAATCGAATGATTCGAACATTGATGAATATGACATACGTGATTTTTGTTACTAGGATTAAAGAAACAATTTTTTTTACATATATGTGAGTTAATCTTTTACCCATTTAAAAAAAAAAAAAAATTAAAATTACAAATTTCTGTTTTTTTATTAATAGTATAAATTTGAAAATAATTTTGCAATGCTTTTGCTCTAATTTAACTTCTGAATCATTAGCAATGACCTTGAAAACCAAACTACATGAGATTTCATATTTTCAACGTATGAACAGTTTTGGCCGCCATATTGGAGCCGCCGTTTTGAATTTTTTAAATCTGACCTCAGATTCCTAATCAGCGACCTCGAAAACCCTTAAGTAGGTAATTTGGGAATTTTGGCCACCAAATCAGGATTTCGTCCCACTGTGCGACGCAATAATCACCGCAACCCGTGTTTTATTTATTTGTTTTACTTATTTTATTTGTTTTTTTACTTAATTGCTATTGTTTTTGTAAAAAACTAAGTTTTGATTTGTTTGCGCCTCATTTATCCCATTGCGCTTTACTATTTGAAAAAAAAAAATAATAATAATTACATTGCATTTAAAATTTAATTAAATAAAGTTGATTTTAAAAATTCCCTAATAAAAGTAATTAACTTCGTACTTAACATAAAAAAATTACTTATAAATTAAAACTATTTGCCAAAGTAAGTCATGAAAAAGTTATTTAGATGTTGTTTTTATAAATATTTTTTGTTTTTTAACTTTGATACATCTTATTCAAACATTTGTATGTTTACACTTGCAAATGTTTGTATAAACTCCAAACATTTATATTATTTTTAAACAATTATACTTATGTCAAATAATAATGCTTCGCAAAAAATTGCAATGATTGGAGACTGGAAACGAAAAAGCCCTTTATCTTTATCTACCCTCCCCATCCCAAACGTGAGAGGCAACAAGTTGATAAAATATTTTAGTACTATTCTCAAATAGACTTTTATTTATCGATAAATTTTAAGTTTCATTGTATTATCTCTCAGAGTTCAAAAATTATTACCATATAAAGTTTGTAAGCCCCTCAAATTGAGGGGGTTTAAACTTTATAGGATCATAGTTTTTAAACGCCGAGAGATAATACTATGAAATTTAAAATTTATCAATGAATATAAGTTTAGTTAAGAAAAGTACAAAAAATATTTTATCAACTTGTTGACTCTCACGTTTGGAGTGCATAGTGGGACAAAATCGAGTTTTTAGTGCCTAAATTATTTTTGTAGTTTTTTTTTTATTAGAATAGCTTATTTGTATCTATGTGTATTTATATACAAAATGCTTAAATAAAGTAATAAACATGTAAATATATAAAAAAATAATAAAAAGAGTTAATTTTGGTGAAAAGTACGAATTATTTTTAAAGGACAAGACAACTTTTATCCGTGTAAACATCAAAAATATTACAAAAATATTATTAAAAATAATTCATTGCATGCATTTGTGATAAAATAACTTTTTTAAATCTATATTTACAGAACCTATATATTATAACAGCAATCAAAGATTTTGTAAGTATTTTTTGTGTACAAAATATCTTTTTTACACGTTCAGTATTTCTCATCAACTGATCATTAACCGAAGACCAATATTTTGTTAAAACTTTTTTATTGCGAAAAGCAGCAAAGTATATATGATGCATGGCTACTTACATACATTTAGTATGAGATTTACATAATCAAATGTACATAATCAAAAACTAACGATTACACTTACGTAAAATTGTTTTTAAAAGTCTTAGCGAAAGAAACATTGTTAATTAAAATAATATATTTTAAAATGAAAGTCAATAAAGTTAATTTAAAACAATAGTATCGCAAGAAAAATGAAAAAAAAAAAGTTCAAAATAGTCTTTTGGAACACATGTTAAATTCACATATAAATAACCGCATAAAATTACGCTTTAATGATTATTTAATGTTTTTTTATCTCGATATTTCCTCTAATAAACATGTCTTCGCCATTATAACAAATTTTCACCGTGCAATGCCGACATTGAATTTTTGGTATTTCGGCACACTCTGTCCCACTGTGGGGTGGGAAAGCAAGATTAAGTTAAAGGGGTTTTTCGTTCTCAGTCTCCAATCATTGCAATTTTTTGTAAAGCATTATTATTTGACATAAGTATAAATGTAAAAATGTTTGGAGTTTGCTTTGAACAAGTTTTCAACAACTCCGCTAATGTAAACGTACGGCGTATTTTCTAAAAAAAAAAGAACATTGGCAAAAGTTAAATATATATGGAAAGTTAAATATAGATGGAAATTAATGTTGGTCGTTTTTGGCAATAAGAAATTTTCTTTTTACTGTAAGGGCATTAAAAGAAACTTTTGTAGCAAAACAAATTTTGTGCAGAAACGCAGTGTAGAAACTTACCTTGAATCTTGCAAATGAAATAAAGAAATATTCTTACTATTTATTATGTAGAGCAACGCGCAAATAGACTATCGTAATAACAATATAAAACATAAAGCAGCGTTAAAACGCTGATAGCGATTTTGTAATATAGATGAGGATACTAAAAATTCTTACAAAATAATACCGAAGTCCATATGTAACTTATGTGAAACCCCAAAAAAATATATATAATAAAAAGGGCCTCTAATTTCCCAATTTGTTGACGTTTGATGTTATTGTTGACGTTATGTTGATGTTATTATGTTGATGTTGATGTTATTGTTGACGTTATCCAAGTCCTATTTTGCACATATCAAAATAAAAAGGCCCATTTGACCGACTAATTTATTGCATGGGAGTATGTCACTATGCTAACCTCCTCCCATACATACTCTTCGCGCCAGCTTTGACTACATCTAGCCATCAACATTCATTTTGACTACATCTTCAATATTCATTCTGATGTGCGTATATAAAAGAAGCCGGATATTTTGAGAGTTATTTTATCTTAATTTTAAGATTTTTAATTTTTTGTTATTATAAATATTCATATAGATGCAGTTTTTCGAATTAACTTAATTAATGTAATAAAACAAATATTTTGAAGTGGTTTTAAGAATTTCGAAATTAAAAAATTTTTCGATACCTTATTTATGATTTCGATGATATAAAAATATTTCAATGCAAATTATAGAGATTCAAAAGTAAAATTTTGCTTCGGAGCCATTTTTAAAATTTTGATCGTATAAAAGTTTTTTAATACAAATTATAGAGATTCGAAAGCGTTAAAATGTTTTGGCGCCATTTTTAGAATTTTGATAATATATAAACATTTTGATACAAATTTAAGAGATTTGAAAGGGAAAAATTGTTTCGGTAAATTTTTAATAACGTAAATAAATTTCGGTACAATTTTCAAAATTTCGAAAGCGAAAAATAGTTTCGGAGATATTTTTAGGATTTCGACAATTAAAAAATGTTTCCATAGAATATCGTGAGTTCATTTCGAAGCCGTTTTAAATTTACCGAAACAAAAACAGAATTTCAAAAAGCCTTTTTTATAATCAAAAACTCGACTTTTGCATAAGTTAAAAACCCTAACAAATTTGTCAGTTTGCTAAAATTATATCAGCATTACGCACAAACGTCTTAAAGTATTAAACATAGATTAGGTTTGTCGGGCGTGTATTAAGCTTGTATAATTCATGTATAGCGTCTATGACATATGTATATTATGAGCAAACTTTAAATTTTTATTTTATCAATCAGATATAGTCTTTGCTATATATATTTTTTTCTATAAATATATTTAGCAAGACTGAAAAAATTTTAAAATTTATTTTGCTTAGAGGAGGACTTGTACCCCCAAAACGGCTCTAACGTCAGCGCACTAAACCACTGAGTCATCGGAGTTAAGCGTTAAGGAAAAAAACCAAACCATTTTATAAATCCCTTATAAGCTCTACGCATCCGGTTAATTCTTTTTGCTTCTAATGCAAAAGATATTTGAAAATATCTTTTTACCTGCTAAGAGGAAATCCCATACTCAGTTCCAGACATGTCGTAGTGTAGTGCAGCAGCCGCGCTTGTTGTTCCCAATAAATTGAATTGAGCTTTTCTGATAATTTCATGTAACTTTTTACCTGAGAAACATTCTCATTGTAGCTATTGTGGATATGAAACCACTACTTTTGTTGATCTTGTTGCATAGTACCATCATAAAGGGGTTTTTAACACGTATTAATTTTATTATTAGTATTATATTTATTGTTAGTATTATATTTATTATTAGTATTATATTTATTATTATATTTATTATTAGTATTATATTTATTGTTATATTTATTATTAGTATTATATTTATTATTAGTATTATATTTATTTTAGTATTAGTTTTTAACACGTATTAAAAGGTATGTCATACACCCTTCATAGATTAATCGTATTTCATTTGTTTGTGTCCGCGGTGAAATAACGAACAACCTTAGTAGAGTAATTTTGAACGTCTAAAGTGTCATTAATAACACACGGACGTCAGGCGGCGAGAACTTTAATGTTTCTTACTTTAGTCTCATTTTGTTTTAACATATAAATTGTTACATTAATTTCATTTAATAGAGTGAAAACAAGAAAATGTTTAAGTAAGAAACATTATACTATAATTACTAGTTCGTCAATGAGAACTATTTTAGAGCAAAATAAAAGTAAAAAGGAATAAATAAAAAAATAATAAATAATACTGGTAAAATTAAAAAGAGAAAGAAGAACTTTAATCTATAAGAGGTTGATCACGTACCATCATGTAAAGAAAAAACGAGAGCCAGAGGTAATTCAGAACTTTTTTGTTTAATTTGCAAAGAGAAGTATTATAAATGACAGTCCGGATTGCACAAAAGTGCACAATTGGTGAAAGCACGTCCCAAAGTTTTGTTTGTAATATTTGTTAGTAATAATTTTTAAATTTTTAATAATCAAAAAAATAAATACTAATTTTAAAAGAGTGTTGTTGTATTAAGTTGCGATGAAAACTTTCATAATCTGCTTATGGAAGACTGGACTATGCGTTACAAATGTAAGGCCTGATGAAGGTAATCATATCCTAAAAATTGGGATTTCTGCACTTAATTGTTCAATTAGCATTTTGTTCGTATTTAAACAACAGTGTATGGGATTTCCCCAAGGTGTGTTTGGAACTGCCCCACGTACGTAGAGTAATTCCGAACACAAATGGTTTTATTTTTGCCCTAAATTTCTATTTTATAATGTTGCTTTTGGGGGTTTGTGACTACATGGTTAGACTAAATGATAAACAATAACTATGATCAATTTTGTATAACTAGTGTCTTTGATTCGCATTCCCACTCAGGTGTTCGCCAATACCTCATTCTCCCCAATATATATATATATATATAGATATATATATATATATATATATATATATATATATATATAATTAATTAGTAAAAAACACTTATCTAACTTTTAGCTTCGACTTGAAGTTTCACCATTGCTGGATCATCAGGAAGCAATGGTGAAACTTTAAGTCGAAGATAAAAGTTAGATAAGTGTTTTTACTAATTAATTATCGCTCTGTTCTTTAAGAACATTGAGCACTCTATTTGTAAAATACACTAACATAATTTACATATATATATATATATATATATATATATATATATATATATATATATATATATATATATATATATATATATATATATATATACAAGGCCGGCGCGATGAGGGGTGGGGGTGTCAATCAATGATTTTTTTGTTTATTAAGTCGAAAAACATGACCCATTTTAACAAGTCAGTTGGCAAGTGTACACTCTTCAGACAACTTAGTCGGTAAATTTAGACAGTTAGTCGGCAAATATCGATAAGACAATCGGCAAATTATAATAAACGAGAACTTTTTTTTTTAGTTGGCAAAAGTTGTCATGGCAAACCCCCCTCACACCTTTTTGTGCCGGCCTGTATACATTTAATATAAATAATGAAATTTGATAACAAATTTTCAATGTCTTGCCTATTAGAAACAAATATTTCTCTTACGCTCAACATCTACACTGAGCAAATTCATGCCTATGTCAAACACACACGAATTCATTACAAAGATATTTTAGGGTTTTCTCACAAGCTCAACCGGTGGTCTTAGGGAGATGTAGTTGGAACAGACATGGATTTAAACCAAATTATTAAAATCGTGTTTAAAAGATTAATTATTTCGGAATAATTTGTTTCCTGGTATTCAATGAAATGTATGTGAAACCAAGTTTTTCTTGGGTGTCATTTAATAAGTTTCAATTAAAGACAATTCTTCTGATATTGCCAAAACAATAATATGTTTTACGATTAAGCGCCAATTTTTGGAAAACTAGTTTTTGTGTGTCAAATTGGTAATGATTTATTGTTAAATTGTACCAACTTGTAAAATTTTATTCCAATATATAAAAAAAAATTTATTTTAAAATCAGAGACAGTTGCAAAACTTGGTAGAGAAATTTTATGCCTTATTAATTTCAGATAATCTTCTGAAGTTATTAAAGCATAAAATTTCTTCTGTTTTGATTTAAATTTAGATGAACTTTGGATGAGATAATATTCGCAACCAAAAATTATGATCCAGTGCATCTGTTTAAATCAAATCGAAACAACTGTCATAAGTAAAAGACTGGAACAATATATTATTACCTCATTTTAAAATGCTCAATAATTCAATCAAAGTGTTGTCATATAGAGCTAAATGATATTGAAATTAGTTATATCTATACGTGTTTTTCTAGAACTGATACTACATCCAAGACAGATAATGCTTTTCTATATTACATTTCATGTCCAGCATACATTTTTTTCAACTATAACTATTTACTAATGCATCTGAACTTACTTAATTAGATTTTGTGGTCGACAATGTCACCCTGCTAAGCATCTATAGTCAGATATGCGTATTCTCTTTTAAATTTATTTACTAGTGAAGAGACCCAGTGCGTTTGGTACATTACTAAACTCTTTATTTATTTGTATACAGCTAAACCTTTTGATTTAGATAAATTTACTATCAACCCAGTTATTTAAATTAATATGAATTCTTTTTCCAAGAGTCTAACTAAATTAAATGATTAAAAAGTCAGAGTACTTTTCAAACGTAAATGACCACAAAGTTTTGCAAATATGTTTCGCTACACCACTGCTAACGCAGTAGTGCTATAGTGGTAGAGCCCTCACTTTGTAAGCAAGAATTTCCAAGTTTAATCCCCACCACGTCACTAATAGTACTGGGCTCAACTTGTTTCTTCAGCAGCAGCCATGTTTGTCAAGATACGCGTTTTGGAGTTAGAAAGTTGAGAAAAGCTTTTCCTGGTATTTCAGTAATGCCTATTAATTATCTTTTTAAAATAAGTTTTTTTTGACAATCACAATAAAAGCTTGTTATTTGTGTTTTCGTGTTTTAAGTTATAGAATTTTATATTATTCAATCAATAGCGCATGATTAGCTTCAAATTATTTGTAAGCAACATTAATCTTGTTCCTCTATCTTGTTCTTTATCAAGTTATATTAAATATAGTTTAAATTTGTGAAGCCAAAACTTGATTCATTTATTTATTTCTACTTTACATTCAACTTTTTCATCATAACACAATTGTTTTTCGAAAGTTAAATCTCTCGGAAGTTTCCCGTTGTCAATCAAAGATTTTTTAAGGAGAAAGTTGTTACATCCAATAACAAGAGCTGGATGAGAAACCATGACATCTTTTTGATATTTACAGTTGTTGCTGTACATGTAAAAGCCCTTGATTCCACGTACCGGTATTTTTCATTTTTATAAAATAATTCAAACGTCAGAAGTTGAAACATAAATTAAAAAGTGTTATAATACAAAAAATAAAAGTTATTTAAATAATTATTTAATTAAATAATAAATAAGTTAATAAATAATAAAATAAAAGTTAATTAAAATGAATCATATACCTTTTATTAATTTTGTGTTTAACGCTATAATACTATTGTAATATTAAACGTTGAGTTAATGTTTAATAAAATTACTACTATTATAAAGGCATTTTTTTTCACAATAATGATAACTGTAAAGTAGAAAACCTACCTGCTTGATATGCAATTTCTCCCACAAAAGCGTCATCTATTCTAAATATTTTGTTTCAATCAAACAGCTTTGTCATCTTATAAACACTAGAGTTTGTTAATATAAATCCTCCTCCAGAGCAGTACGTCTCGTAAATATCTTTTTTAAACTCTTCTTTGCTTACTTGATATCGACCAAACTTTCTAACTTTTGCTTTGTATATCGTATTACCAAAGTATCCGTCTATTATGTCGTTAATTTTGATAAACTGTATTATGTTGTCTATGTTGACAAATGTATCATCATCACCTTTTAAAAGAGCTTTAAACTTGACGTTACTTTTTGCCCACGTTAGTCCTACAATTATCTTTTTAGTTTCCATACAATTTTAGAAAAAATTGTATGGATCATTCAAGAAAAAACTCAAAATTTAACAACTTAACTAATGTTTTATGTTGAGGTTTAGAAAAATCAAGTCCTTATATTTCAAGTATTATTTTGAAAAGTTGTTTGAAGTCTCTATGTAAATCAGTACTAATAGAAGAGGTGTCATATTTTACTGATTGAAAATTCCACAAGTAGTAAGGATGTTAATAAAGAGGTTTTACCAGAACTAATTGATGTTTATCAGCAATTAGATTGCGTTAGTATTAGAGCCGATAATAGTTTATCCGATAGCGAATAAATACTCAACTATAACTACGAAGTTTACTTTTAATTAAAATAATTCGAAACCATTAATATTAAATGATATCAGTGCATCTATTTTGCATGTTTTTTCTTATTCCGCAAGTCCCCTTACTTGGGGAAAACCTCTTTTGTATTTTTTGAAAAAAGTCAGCTTTTTTGATTATATTTCTAATCAAATAATTTTATTTTAAGTATGTTAAGAAATATATTAAAAAATTAAATTGGAGCGTCATTTTACACACTGGCCCTCAACAAATTCAAGATCGATAAAAATGTCAACAAAAACTGTTTGCAGATCCTTTTTATACATTTTTTGTGGATTACAAATCTGCTGAAATTAAAATCTTAGCTGCTTGTCAATGATTTATAACTAACTTTAAATTTAGTCATTAATTCAAAATATATTTTTTTATCTGACATATGATAATAGAGAAAACTGTAAGTTCTAAAGTTGTTACTATTCATTTATTATTCAGTTATCTGCAATACTTTTGAAAATTATCATAAATCTACAATACGCAATAAAACCACACTTTTGCATACAATAAATCCTTTTGGAGCGATTGCTAAGTAAATTAAAATCAAAAGAAGTAGAAAATTTTTTTTATCAATATTTTCATAATTAATGTTAAAAAAAACGGGGTTCAAACAAATAAAATTAAAGTAAATAGAAAATAAAAGTGTTATAAATGTCTCAAACTAAATTCCACAACAGCTTTCATCAATCGCTCCCCATATGACACATCAGAGATTATATTAATTTGATATCGTTACAAATTTTTTAAAAAATCCGTATGCGTTGACTCTATAGCTTGTTCAGATACAAGTCTTAGTCCATATTCTGATTTCAGTTCACAAAGGCATTGTTTAATGTGTTTAAGAATTAAGTGCATTTTGAGAGTTTCAGATAAATAACAATATAAAACAACAATAACAAGGCTAACTTTACCAAGGACATCAGCTTCAAGAAGTTTAACTGCATGTTGAAGTAGCTTACAACATGCATTACCTTCAAAGAACACACACTAAACAAAATATATGAATTGACTCATTTAGATTTTAATTAGTAAAAGCTGTCTCTAAATTTTTTAAGAAATTCTCTCGTGGTAATTTTTTGAAATCAATTTTAACTTTAAGGGCCATAGCATGGCTTTTTCTCTGCCTAAAAGTGACAAAATTCCGTTCCAAAAAACATGATTGACAAATCCTTGTATTAAATGTGATTCAGGAAGAGAGCATTTAGCTATAACCAACAAAGAATCTGATTCGTTAAAAAGTGGAAGGTTCACTGTGCTTGTAGTGTTTGGGGCATCTCTTTTTTTTATTCCTCCTAATAGCTGAAACCTAATAAAATATATATTAAACATATATTAAATGTTTATTATTAAACAGGTGAAAATACATTATTAACAGAAAATTATTTAAAACATAATGTTGAAAAATTTTACTAGTCGTAGCATTTTCTCAGATCACCATATTTTCGCAAACCAGCACATCTGTTGTTCAAAGATTTCAAAGAAATATCTAAATTATAGTTTACATCGCTTATATTTTCTTCCTCCTGTGTAATTAATCCTCGGAGTGACCGTAATTTAACATTGCAATATGGACAAGGATTTGTTGAAGTGGCTGTCGGCAGACCATCAACAACCAAAATTAATTGAAAATTAGCTACAAAAACAAAATGAATCCTATTTAACTTAATTAGATTAAAGAGCAGTTTCGTGTTTTCATAAGATTCTTTGATTTGAGGTACTGTACAAATCATTCTTAATCTGTGAACACCTGTTAACTTTCCTTTTTTGCTACCTGTACCCTCTTCAGAATACAAGGATCTTTTTTTTTCTAGGAAAGCTCAGTTCCTCCAAGTTTTTTAACTCTTCAGTTTCATCCTCGGTTAATTCACGATTTAGCTCTGGGTAATAACTTTCAGGTAAAATTATTGCACTAATATTTAGAAAACCCTGGCCTCCATCAGCCATTACCTAAATTAAACAAATTTACTTCTGAAAATTATATTACAAATTAAAAATTAAATTTTGATGTAAATATAAAATACAATGATACCTTAATGTATACTTTTTCATTAATCTCTTTATCTATCATCACGGCATCCACAACATCTTGTGAATCTGCCCAAAAAATTAATCTCTTTGCTTTTTTTTTAGATTCACCCTCTACATCAAACATATCTTGTGTAATCTGATATAAATTTTTCAAAGATTTAGATTTTTTTGATACCTGTTTTTTGTGATAAGCAGGAACAGCCTTTTTACCTATATTGGATCTAATAAAATTAGTAAATTTCTCCATCACATTTGAAGATACTCCTGTATTTACCTGAAAGTTATTCAAACATTCACTTGAAAAGTTGACTTTTTTGGCTATATCAGGTTTTAAATCAATTTGCGATTTGTATCTTCCTTTTGAATGAAGCTCTAAGCAGTTTTTTTCTTTTACTAGAATCTATTTGATTATCTGCCTTAGTTTAAAGTAATGAATTTATTAACTGGTCTTTTTCTTTTTCTAGCAAGGTTTTTTCCAAAAAAAAATCAATATTTTCTGCTGATTTAGTTTGCTTGCAATAATGGGTCAGTCCCTTTCCAATTTCTGATTTACAATACGAACAAATGATTATTAGGCCGGTTGAATAAAAACAAGCGATTGCTTTTACTCCGTAATTGGTCAGCTTTACGCGAAAAAAAGCTTAACAAATTTTGACTAAGTTTTTATTCACGTAAAGCTGAACAATTACTGAGTCAATGCGATTGCTTATTTTTTTTCACCCAGCCTATTGTATTTGAACCTTTATTACCAATAAATTTTGAATAAAAATATCACTCTTTTTGTTTATTATTATATGTATATATAAATGTAAAAGCTTATAATATTTACTTGAACAAGATTATAAAGAAATCTTCCTAATTCCGGCAGCAGCTAGTAAGCCACTGTCTTCAGTAATGTTAGAAGTCAATCTTCTATTAAAGCCTCTTCCTTTAACGACGGGTTAATGGCCAATATACCTTGCTGTGATGCATATATAGCAATAGCATTGTCTATATCCTCTAGTAGAGACATGTTTTTGAAATTACATTTTTGGTGCACACATTTTTACTCTAGATTCATCATAATTTGCTGATTTATTGGACATATCAAAAGTATTTGCTGATTTATTGGACATATCAAAAGTATTTGCTGAATTATTGGACATATCAAAAGTATTTGCTGATTTGTTGGACATATCAAAAGTATTTGCTGATTTGTTGGACATATTAAAAGTATTTGCTGATTTGTTGGACATATCAAAAGTATTTGCTGATTTGTTGGATCAAAAGTAAAATGTTCAATACTTATTTTTAAAGATTTAATTCATAATTTTTCACAAAATAATGAATTGTCAAAGATAAAGATTATTTATGCATATAAGTATAAAGTTTATACTTACATGCATAAATAATACCATAGATATTACTTCTCACATTTGTTGTCATTTCCGTTTATAATTACTTGATAAAAGTTCAAAACTTTATTAGTTTAGTTTAATAGAGTTTTAGCTATTTAGTAACACAAAAAGTTTTTAATTAAAAATCAGAAATGTACACAAATGCTTAAAGTAATTTAAACCGGACAATGACGTTTTTAGGAAAAAAAATGGTCGAGTTGAAAGTCATTTAAAAATCTTTGACAAGCAGCTAGGATTTTAATTTAAACAGGTTTGTGATGTGCAAAAAGAGTTCTTAAAGGATCTAGAAACAGTTTTTGTTGACATTTTTATCAATCTTGAATTTTTTGAGGGCCAGTGTGTTAAGGGCCAGTCATGTTTTATGTAAAAAAAAATTCAAGTAGAAACATTTTTAAATTGAAAATAACTAGGCGGGTCCGGGCAGTATTAAAACCTATATTGGATTAAAAGAAGAAGGATCAAAGTTTATCTATACGTATTCAGATTTTTACAGAAACATACAGAATTTAAGGGTGGTGCACCCCCATTCAAAAACTTTTCTTTAAAATAATAGAAGCAAAATTAAAAAAATCATCATTCAAGTTGAAAAAAGTATGTTAATATTTTTCTAAACATGAGATTTTGATTTCTCAACTTTTGCATCACTTACTCCATAAAAACTATGCAAAAGTAGGTATAATTTAAAACATTTAGTTCTAAAATTTTCACATTATGTTCCTAAAAGATGTGAAGGGGTTATGAACCGGAATCATGCATTGAAGATGCAAATAAAATTTTAAAAGTAATTTTTAATAGATTTAAAAAATTCTTTAACAAAAGAGACATGAAAATAAGACTCATTTGCAACAATCCAGCACAACCATAACTTTTTATATCGGATTTTTGCAAATCTTGAATTAATGCCACTTTTTGATTATTTCAACTACTGTGTACCAGCGTGAAATGATCCAGATTGAAGTGAGCCAGTATAATATGCATTTATATACATACAACCTGCAAGCAATGGGAAGTTGGCTGCAAATTAGAAAACTCAAGTCAAAGAATTTGTAAACAAAGAAAAAATTTGAGTTTTGATCTTCGAAACAAAACTGAAGAAGGTCAAAAAGACTACTACTGATGTAATCTTGTGAAAGTTAAAGGAACTCAATGTGCTGCAAGCATTTATCTTTTGTATGACAATTTCTCATCTAATGTATAATTATACAGAACAACTTCACAACACGCACATTATTTTATTGACACTAAAATAGGAGGTAAACTTTCTGAAAAAGTTTAGTTAAGAAGTCAACAGGCTTTTTGATATGCGAATGAAACCTAAACAAATTCGTAACAAATTGGCCAAAAATGACTTTGTGTACCATCTCAAACACAACTGAATAACATCCTTGCAAAATTGAGAACGAAAAAGTTTGGAGTCACTAACATCAGTCTAGGTGAATTGGAAAAATGGCTTATTGAAAACTCTTCAGTGCCAAAAGATAAATATACAGCATTTATTGTGTCCTATACAGAGACATATGATGAAGAATTCCTTTTTAGATTCTTTGCTTTAACCAAACATTTGCTTAGTCTTGCCAAAGATGCAAAGGTCATCCATGCTGATGCAACTTACAAACTTATTTGGCAAGACTTTCCAGTTTTTGTTGTTGGTACATCTTATTCTGACCGCCATTTTAATCATTTTGGCATAGGAGTTTGTATGTCTGAAAAAACTGGAGATTTTATATTTTTATTTGAAGCATTGAGAAAAGGTGTCCAAAATATTTTTGAAGTTGTTATGACTCCAGAGGTTTTGGTTTCTGATACTGCTCAATCCATTCAAAATGTTTCAAGATGGTTTTTGATGAAGAACAAAAATTGTGATGTGTTGGGCACACATGTACCGAAATGTTTCACAGAAAATTAAATCCATGGTGAAAATAGAGAACAGAACATCAATTTTGACAAATATTGAAACATCACAAAAGTTATCCAGACCAGAATCTTTCTTAACTGCCATCAATCTGTTTTTCAAAAAGTGGAATTACCAAAAACATTTGTTTTTACTTTATTTCAAAGCAGAGTGGGTCAACACTAACTCCAGTTGGTATGAGGGCTATAGGCATTTCACCCCAACCACTATTAACTGTCTTGAGTCACGCAACAGAGTAATTAAAGATGAGCACACCTTTTATTAACAATTTCCTATAAGCAAGTTCAAATTTTTCCCTTTCAAATGTTTGAAAACTTAGTTACAAAAATAATCTGAAATTGTTTTCAAAAACAACAAGAATCAGATTTGGCTGCCAAGACATCAGCATTCCAATGAGTAAAATCCCAGGAAGAAATTTCTTCAGGAAATAAAGAAGCAGAAAATTTTTATTACATAAAAGTAGGGGAAAAAATGTAATTAAAGAAGAAGACATCTTGATCTACAAGAGTCATAATCTGTCACTTTCAATGAATGTTGTTAAGAACCAATTCGGAATTTGGGTGGTTCAGATGAACGATGGCATTTCGCAAAATGCAAAATGTACTTGTTCTCATTTCTTCAAAAGTTACTCCTGTAAGCATTCAATAGGATTAGCAATCAGTTTGAAACTGAACAATCCACCTCCTGAAGCCAAAAATATTCAAAAGCCCAAAAAAGAAAGCTAGGTGGTCAAAAAAAAGCTCAAAAAAAATCTTAATCTATTGGATAAAGTACAAAGTTTATTTGAAGTTTAGTTCAGAAGATGTTTATGTGTTTATAAGAATTTTAAATATCAATCTTTAAGTCAAATAAAACTAAGTTTGGTGAAAACATTTGTTTAAATCAAAATAGATTATTGTTTCTTTTGGAATTATACCCCAAAATCCATATAACACTTGAAATATTTTTCAAAAGAATTTTTTCTACTGAAAAACAAAATTTTTTACTTGGAAGTTTGAATTCTGAAAAATAAATTTACTGATAAAAAACTGATTTCTTACAGCAAACGTTTTACTGGATTTCTTACAGCAAACGTTTTACTGGATTTCTTACAGCAAACGTTTTACTGGATTTCTTACAGCAAATGTTTTACTGGATTTCTTACAGCAAACGTTTTACTGGATTTCTTACAGCAAACGTTTTACTGGATTTCTTACAGCAAACGTTTTACTGGATTTCTTACAGCAAACGTTTTACTGGATTTCTTACAGCAAACGTTTTACTGGATTTCTTACAGCAAAGGTTTTACTGGAAAAAAGTTGCTATTCTACCGGGAAAAAATTATTTTTCTCTGGAAATAAGTAACTGGAAAAAAAAATTAAGTTTACCGGGGAAATATCAGTTAAATACATAATACTTTGTTGAGAGCCTAATAAAACCCAACCCAGTAATCATTGAACAGTTGGTAAATAGTCCGATCCTAATAACTAACTATTAGCTACATTTGGGCCAACAGTCGGCTATTTAGTTAGTACCGTGAAAAAAACGTAACGCTTTTACCAACACTTAGCCAACTGTTTTATAAACTGTTGGTACCATTAACGGATTAACAGTAATAAAACAGTTGGCTAACAGTTGGTACCATTACCGGCCCAAATATATGATTTTTTTTCGCGATTTTTTAAATTCGCATTTGCACTTTAATTGAAAGTGCAAATGTTATAAATGTTTACAACTATCTATACAACTTGACGTGATGGTGAAAAATGATTTGCATATTTGAAATCAAAAATGAGAAATGCTATACAAAAAACAGATTGTTTGCTCGGCACCAGAAAAAAATTATTTTTCGTTGACCTGTGTTATAATACAGTAAAAATGATTGTAATAATAACAGTAGAAATAACAATAACAACTACAATTATAATAATAACAGTAATAATTTACAACAGTAAAAATAATAAAAAACTAGCAGTAAGCAACCCCTAATATGGGTTATGAGTAACTAAATCATTAGTAACAAAAACACATTATTTTGATATATTATCATAAACTTGATATATTATCTAAAAAATTAAATACAAATTTATCTATCGATAGTATTTTAACTTTCACTCCCTATTAGCAATGTCATTGCTTATAGCTAACGACATAAAGACCGCATTAACATCAGTTAAGTTCTTTTTAAAATCTGTCAAAACAGGTACCAGAAAAAAAAGTCAAGTAAAGCTTGCAAATACCTAAAATTTAAAATTAAAAAATTTTTTTTTATTAAAAAAGTATTATTTGTATTTTATTGTTAGTGGAATTAGGGTAATAATATAACAGAAAATATAATGGATAAAAAAATAGCTATAACAGCCTAGTTCTTTTTACACAAAACACAGTCACAATAGCGCATGGCATAAAATATTTGTAATCACACATTACTGTGTCTCCAGAGTAATTAAAAAAGAAAAGATTATAAAAAGGCTACACAACACAATGTATAACACTGGCATATAACACGACTTAATAAGATATTTTATCAAATAAAATACTTGGTCTAAAAAGATTTTATTTATTACAATATTTAAACAATAGAGGGAAAATTATAGTTAAACAATTCGAACAATTATACCATAAAATAGCAAGCAACTCGTGAAATATTTTTTGTAAATGGCCATTATCTATTGTGGTATTAAGAATTACGTAAGAGCTCAGTAACTACATAAGTTTTATTAATTCTCCCTCTAATCTAAAAGAGAGAGGGAAAGAGAGAAAGTGTTTCCAAAGCAGCATGTTAAAAAAAGTAAAAAAACGCGCAATAAATAGTAGTAACTAGTTTTATAATGTTATCAGTAAATAAAATTAATTTTACCTTGATTTAATTTCCATCATTTCCTAATTAAGCTCCAGCTTCTCTCTAACTGTTGACAAATGATTAATAGAGTAAATTTCACATCATATTAAATTTACAAAATTAAAACCATGTTTCAACAGTAAGCAAACTAACCAAGTGATGACAAAGGCAACTAAAAAAAAAGAAAAGAACATGATTATGTTTAGAATTATAAAAAAATTTAAAAACATTTAACTGTTATTAATTGTTTCTAACAGTAGGCAACCCGTAATACGGGTTTTTAGTAAATAAATTATAACAAATTATTTTTTATTTGTTTTCTCTAATGAAATATAAATGTATTAATATTTTTTTAGTTGTGCTTACTTTAATTTTTCTAGGCTTCTTAGTTAAACAAAACTGTTAGCTTCATTAAAGATACAGTTAACCATTTATTCTGCAACGTTCGAACATTAAATGCGCAAATCACAACAAAATTGTTAAAATATGACTTGAATTACATGCATCCATCCAAGTCTTATTTAGTAATTAAAAAAAGTAAAAAAAAAGTATTAGTAAATAAATTATTAAAACAATTTAATTTTTATTTGTTTTCTCTCACGAATTATAAATTTAATAACTCATTTCTCACAAATAAGATTAAAAAGATAAACTCTTTTCAACATTTTAAATGCGTTGTTAAACAACAGTTACTTGACCTCAACATTACTGAAACAAACTCTTATTTTTAAAAAAACTTTCACACGTTTTGAAATTTTTTTTTTTTCCTTTCCATTTACACAATAGCTGGAAATGATTATGGTTATTATATAATATTATATTATATAAAAATGCATTTAATTGTATTTATATTTATAAATATACATTTACTTGGCTATTTTACTTATATGAGTTCTTATATTTATATATATTTAAATATCTTATAATTCGTGTTTATCTTATATTTAATTAATATTGATTGTTAAGTATAATTGAAATTAACGGGGAAAGATGATAAGACTATCGTCTTCTGCTTGCTCCAGTCAATTTGTTACGTTAACAGTTTTGTAAAAAAAAAAAAAAATTATATTGACTAAAAAGATTATATAATAACAATAGTAATAATAATAATAATGTTTTTCTAGTTATGCTTACATTTATTTTTCTTGACTTAAACTAAATTGTAAGCTTCATTAAAGATACAGTTAGCCTTCATTAAACTTCATTAAAGATACAGAAAACAGTTAAGTTAAATTCGAACGTTCGAACATTATATGCGCGAATAACAACAAAATCGTTATGTTAAAATATGACTTGAATCATGTGCATAGATTATCCAAGTCTTATTTTAAAATGGCGGAAAATTGTTTAGGTAAAATATCCGGAATAATTTTTCCCTTTTCTTACTCCTAATTTTACTTTTAACTGAGTAGTTTTAAATTTTTTTAAAACTGTTCTTTATTTTTCTAAGAGTGATGAGTGAAGCTTAAAAAATAAATATTCACAAAAATTATACATTAACTTGTATGTTTATATAACTTATTAATGTAACTTATCAACTTGTATGAAAAGAAATTCTTTAATTCAAGAACGCGATTGCTTTTACTCAACATTTTTGAAATAATTGTTACGCTTTGCGTGAATACAAATTTGAGCAAAATTGATAAATGTATTCAGATTAAGGTGAGCAATTAGTCTAAAAGCGCTGAGTAAAAAGAGTTGATTTTTTTATTCACCCAGCATTAGCTGAAAAGATAATAAAACAGATGTAAAAACCATATAAAACAGTTGTAAAAAGTATATTTAAACTTGTGTTTACTTTTTTTTTAAAAAAATTTATTTACATGATATGTAATTAAATGTGTAATAAAAAAATATATATATATATAATAAAAACCCTTCATAAATTTCGGGTATCCAAATATCTAAGTGAATCATGAATAGAGATCCCTAAAAATTGATTATTCTCAAAAATTTTGGAACCAGCATAATTATATATGAAAATATTCCGATTTCCGCTTAAGATGCTCATCATAATCCCTACCCTACACTTACTGTAGGAGAGCAAAAGTTATTTACAAAAAATAAACTTTATATATGTATATATATATATATATATATATATATATATATATATATATATATATATATATATATATATATATATATATATATATATATATATATATATATATATATATATATATATATATATATATATATATATATATATATATATATATATGTATATATATATATATATATATATATGTATATATATATATATATATATATGTATATATATATATATGTATATATATATATATATATATATATATATATATATATATATATATATATATATATATATATATTTATATATATATATACACACACACACATACACACTGTACACAAAAGAAAAAACAAAGTTTACAAAAAACAAATATATACATATATACACAAAAACTTTCATGTCCACAAATAACATTTTTTTAATTGTAGACATGAAAGTTTTTAATTATCCCACCGGACCTTTGACCTTCGCCAGACCTTCGACCCCTGTATGAGGGGTGTTGGCCTCCCCATCTAAATAATGGGTGGTCAGTCCCCCCATACTGAACCCACTTCTGAAATGACCAATGGGTCAAAGGTCCGGGCTTCTTTTGGCGAAACACTTTATAATCTTCATACGTAAGTTCTAAAAATAAAAATAAAAATTGATATATTTTTTTAAAATGAATTTTAAAATTTTAATTTTAAATGATGGAGCAAAATTATTATTAAAAAAATGTATTTCTTATAATCAAGTATATATTATAGCAATTGAGAACTTATAATTACCGTTTGGTGTTTTATCTAAAAAAACATAAACTTAAATGTTCTTCTTGCTTGCTAAAAGATAAATAAAAACACGTACATAAGACATTTTAAATGAAATTTTACCTTTGCCATTTGACAATTCATCTAGATGGAAAAAAATTGTAAATATTTGAACATTTGAACTTTTTTTACATAAGTACATGTATATAAGTACATAACATAAGTACATTTACATTAGAAAAATTTAAAAAAATATTAAATAAAAAAAAGTTGTAAAGACTTTATCAAAATATTAATAGTTTATACTAAATTACAAAATAAATTAAGAACAGTATGCCTAACTTACCAACTCGCCTTTAAAGGAGAGCTAAAAAAAAATACACAAAATAAAAATTAAAAAAGAAATTTAACCAACAATATATATATATATATATTTATATATATATACATATATATTTATTTATATATATATATATATATATATATATATATATATATATATATATATATATATATATATATATATATATATATATATATATATATATTAGTATAAACACTTATCTAATTTTTTCTTACTTCTACACAGTGTTTCAACATAAGTTGATTCATAAGGGAGAATTCTTCCTGATGAACCTACTGATGGTGAAACACTGTGTAGAAGAAAGAAAAATTTAGATAAGTGTTTTTACCAATTTGTTGCTCTGTTCTTTCGGTAGATTGACACACTAACGTAATATATATAAATACTATATTGTTGCTTACCAAGCTGTTGCTTCAGATCTGAAATAGAAAAAACATTTTTAGTTTAATTAAAAAAAAAAAGTGAAAAAGATAATCTAGATAATAAAATCAAACTTACTTATTACTTCATTGTTATCTAAAAAATAATAGGACGCTATTATAATGTTTTGCAGTGTTTTACCTATGTGAAAAACTACTAAAAGAAAATTATTCAGTTACCGGATAATGAGGTCGATGAAACAAAATGAAAATGATATTTATTGCTTGTTTTTTATTAAATAAAAAACAGAAAAGTAACAAACCCCAAAATGACAAAAATTAATAAAGTACATTATATAAACATAGAACAAATTTAGTGATAGTGGATTTAATCCGAAAATAGAAAGAACCTTTAGAAAAAAGCTTATTGCTTTTAAATCTACAAAAATTTCCAACTTACATTTTTTTATCTACATTTATCTATAATAAAATATGAATTAATGAGTTACCATTATTTAAAGTTGATCCAGAAGCAACTAAAATAAGTTATCAAATAAAAAGTTTATTTATATAATCTTGACGATAATGTTGAAATAAACAATATTTATTGCTTGAAAAGTTAAGTAACAAATGTAATTCAAGTATATTAAAATAAATGAACTAAGATACCTGTTGAGGCTGTGCAACTGAAGTTATAACTAAATAAAAAAATATTAAATCAAAAAGATATTTTATCTATCTTATCTATTTTATCCTGATGATTATGTTTAAATAAACAATATTTATTGATTCTTTTTAAAGTAAAATAAAAGACATTACTATTTGCACCAACGGATGATGCTTCCACACCTAAATGACAAAATTTATTAAAATATATAAAACATATTCAATGATTTAAAAGAATATTCAAAAGAAACTTTTAAATCTACAAAATCCAAGTCCTTACTGAGTTCTATCTGGTTGTCTAAAAATAAAAATTGAGATAAAATTATATACAATAAAATTGCTAATGCTACATTCGTACTCAAATAAAATCTAAATGATAAAACTTAAGTCGCTGTCAGCTTGCCTGTCTAAAAAATTTTTTTATTCTCATTAATCCTAATCTATAATCTATAAATAAACTTACTAATATAAACTATAAATAAACTACTATACACTATATATTTACTAAAAAGGCCTTCAGCTCCTTCTAACTGCTCTAAAAAATGAAACAATACTTGCTTAAAATGATCTAAAAAGACTGAAGACAAAACTGAAACACTCTACTAAAAAAGAAACATTGAACTTAAAAAAAATATTTTACCAGTCATATTAGTTTTAACTTCTTCTAAAAATAAAACAGAAAAATAAAAACAACGAACAACAAACAAATTTTAGTTTTTAAACAATGAACAACTTCAAGTCTACTTGAAACTAAAAATTTATCAGCTCTATTCGGCTGGAAGACTTTGCTTGAAAGACCGCGTGGAGTAAAGAAACGCTTTTATAAAAGCCTAGAAAGTTCTTTATTAAAAAATAAAGTTAAACGACACTAACACTACTAAATTACAGTATTCATATTTAGAAGATTAGATAAATTACAGTTTTCATGTTTAGATAGTACTTAAAAAACTATTTTACCATGTTTAGAATTAAAAAAAATGAAAACAGGCTATAAAAATTAGAAATATAAAAACAACCAACAGCAAACAAACGATTATTTAAATTTTTATTTTAAACAATGAACAATATCAATTCTTCTTGAGAATAAAAGTGCATCAGCTCTAATTCGCTAGCTGACCTTACTCGAAAGACCGTGTGGAAAATATAACCGCGCAAAAAAAATGTCTAGAAACTACTTAAAAACTAAGAAATGTGTATTTTACAGAATACAAAAACGTAAGTAACAATACGAACAATAGGCGAAACTATGCGTAACTATGCGCACTAATAATAATAATATTCATTAGCGTATTAATATTTAGACTATAAATAGTAAAATTATTACTTTGCAATGTTCTAATTGTCTTAAGTAAAATCAAATTAACAGTGCTCGACACAGACATTAACACTGCTTGACACTGAATTCTGGCAAGTAAGTTTCCTGCTCACTGAGCAGCATTTCTTAAATTTCAACAACGAATTATTTCATTTTGCCTTTCTCTATCTCTTTCGCTTGACAACAACTATTTTCAAGTTGCCTTTTAGCATTTACATTATTAACCTCTTTGAGCCTAATAATATCCATTTCAATTTCACTATTATCATTAAACATATTACCAGTAATATTACTATTGTTACAACTGAACAATAAAAAAATGTAAAAAAATCTTATAAATTGTTATCTTTTCTAATCAAAGACTATATTTAAACTTAAGGTTTACTGAAATCCATATCTTTTTATGTTCATATACATAAATCGTTGAACAAAAATATTAAACAATATTTATTTACATCAATTATATTTTTTTTATGTATATTTTTAGATTGTCAAAAGCTGTCAAAGTGAGTTTTTAACTCACTCGCTGTTAACACAGCTACAGTTTTAAATACTACTACTACTACTACTACTACTACTACTACTACTACTACTACTACTACTACTACTACTACTACTACTAATTATTTTTTATTTAACGAAAAATGTAGTCAACAATGCAAAAATTTATTTAAGTAATTGATCAACAAATTACCATCAATTTTTCATGTTAAAAACATAAAATATATATCCAATATAAAATATATCCAATAAAAAATTAAAAAAAAATAGTAAATTTACTCAAATCAGTACCAATTACTGTGTGAAGTGACTAAAAAACACTTTTTTTCTTTCCAATTGCACTAAAAAATAAAGCAAAACTTGCTTTGCTTAGTTGCCTAGTAATTAAGAATTTGAAAACAGTCAAATAAAAAACCAAGAACAAATAAACATTTATTTATTAAAATTACTATATTTAAAAAGAATTAAATTAAACAAAGAACAACATCAATTCTCATTTAAGGTAAAGAAAAATTCTACAGCTCAAATTTGCTTGCAGACCTTCTTTGTAAAACCATGAGAATAAGAAACACATTCAGAAAAGCCTAGAAACTACCTAAATATGACATATGCAACATTGAAGTTTAGACGTTGGCTGGACTAGTTATTAGTAGATGTTTTCAAAAAGTTCAAACAAATTTACAATACTTTCTTCTTCTATATCGCATAAATCCATCATATGATAAATCTGAAATAAAAAAATTTAGCGGATAAGTAAATATAAAGAAAAACATCATACATGAATCGAAAATCAATGTATCAATAGATTATTGTCAATAACAATAAGGGCATAGAAGTAGTCGTTTAGGGGAGTGCTAAAAATAATACCATATAAGCTATACCTACATTTATAGATACATTCACTCGTAAACACTAAATGCATGCATATAAATTATTACATTATAACATATAATGTAATAATTTATATGCATGTATATTGTTATATGCATGTATATTATATGCAAATATATATATAAATATATATATTTATATAATAATTATATATTTATATAATAATTATATATTTATATATATATATATATATATATATATATATATATATATATATACATATATATATATATATATATATATATATATATATATATATATATATATATATATATATATATATATATATATATATATATATATATATATATATATATATATATATATATATATATATATATATATATATATATATATATATATATATATATATACAGTATTGGGCAAAACATTTGCAACCAACATCGAATAATGCTAAAAAGTGTTCCTAATTTTACATGTCATAAAAACGAAACGAACTATACTACCACACCAAACAGTTGAGGAGTCTGGAGTCATAGCATGCCATGACATGAGCAATCAGCTGACAGGTGACAGCACAGAGGCCAACTTTCGTTGACAAGTGCCATTTTGCAGCGGACAAAACAAGTGCAACTTTTTTGGTTTGTTTCATTTTCTTAAGTCTGGTCCGTGTCGATTAAATATATAATTATATATTTATATAATAATTATATATTTATATATATATATATATATATATATATATATATATATATATATATATATATATATATATATATATATATATATATATATATATATATACATATATATATATATATATATATATATATATATATATATATATATATATATATATATATATATATATATATATATATACAGTATTGGGCAAAACATTTGCAACCAACATCGAATAATGCTAAAAAGTGTTCCTAATTTTACATGTCTTAAAAACGAAACGAACTATACTACCACACCAAACAGTTGAGGAGTCTGGAGTCATAGCATGCCATGACATGAGCAATCAGCTGACAGGTGACAGCACAGAGGCCAACTTTCGTTGACAAGTGCCATTTTGCAGCGGACAAAACAAGTGCAACTTTTTTGGTTTGTTTCATTTTCTTAAGTCTGGTCCGTGTCGATTAAATATATAATTATATATTTATATAATAATTATATATTTATATATATATATATATATATATATATATATATATATATATATATATATATATATATATATATATATATATATATATATATACATATATATATATATATATATATATATATATATATATATATATATATATATATATATATATATATATTATATATATATATATATATATATATATATATATATATACAGTATTGGGCAAAACATTTGCAACCAACATCGAATAATGCTAAAAAGTGTTCCTAATTTTACATGTCTTAAAAACGAAACGAACTATACTACCACACCAAACAGTTGAGGAGTCTGGAGTCATAGCATGCCATGACATGAGCAATCAGCTGACAGGTGACAGCACAGAGGCCAAATTTCGTTGACAAGTGCCATTTTGCAGCGGACAAAACAAGTGCAACTTTTTTGATTTGTTTCATTTTCTTAAGTCTGGTCCGTGTCAACGTCACGGAAGTTTTTTAACAATTAAAAGAAATATCCAGAAGTTTCCAAAAGCATGCAGAAGCTTCCAGAAGTTTCCAGAAGAAGCATCTGGAAGCATCCAGTAGCATCCAGAAATATCAAGAAACATTCAGAAGCATCCAGACGCATCCAGAAGCTTCCAGAACCATCGAAAAGAAGCATTTAGAATCTTCCAGAACAGGTTCACACAGGTTTATTTTACTATATAAGAGACATGTTAATCGACATGTAATTCAGTCAGTATATGGAATTCAATCAGTCAGTATTATCAAGACAGTTTATTAAAGTGAGTATTATTAAAGTGTTTTATCGAAGAACATCAATACAAGAAGTGAAATACAACAAGTGTTTCATTACATCAATACAGTCGACATCCAACCAAGACGTTGTGTTCCACAGAGCATTATTGTATCATCACAAGGTAAATCTAACACGCTAAGCCTTGAGAAGCATGATTATTTTTATTATTTTTATGACTTCAAGTGAAAAAATGGCTCCCGACAGTCTTGGATTGGAACTAAGAACGAAAAATATTGGCGATTACGTAAGTGGAATGTCAAAAAAAAGTATTTGTGATAAATATCGCGTGACAAAATGGATCGTATCAAGACTATGTTCCAAATATCAACAGGGAAGTTGGCAACAGATAACAAAGTGGAAGACCGCGATCCACCACTTCT